>NC_134502.1:18997661-19130161 GCF_040206685.1 Ascaphus truei
CTTCATTTACAGCCTTAAACAAGAGGTATTAATATCATTATTCTTCTGACATCACGATTCTCCAGCAATATCAGTTGTTAAGAAAATACCAAATACAATGAATATATTAACATGTACTTTATATGGGGGCGTGACATGGAAATTATTACTCACAGAACTTTATATAAAATCTTAAATGAGCTCAGGGAGATAACAATGTATAATAGAAATAGGGATGTGTTAGGATTTGTACAAAGTATCCAATGTCATGTGCAGACATACTGACAGGTCCAATGTATCTAGATGCAGAGTATGTTGTGATTAGGGGGAAGGAACATGTTGAAACCCTTTAATTGACACATTGGGAGAGATACATATATATTGGGTTAGATATTGCTTATGTATCTTTTTGTGGAAGGTATAAAGTTGCTGATCTTCTGACATAAGGGGTCAGTGCTGTGATGTCCCTGATTCCTCTGCAGACCCCACAGTGCTGCACTCCTGGTCCCGGACACAGTCACCCACTAATAATTACAGAGAGAGGGGGAGTGAAACAAACAGTTCTGCAGCCACACTGAGGTTTTATATTTTACCTGTGAAGACTGAGCATGCGCGAAGCTGGCAATGCCTGCTGGGAAATGTAGTCTTTCCTTCACAAGCCATAGGACATACACACACAAACTTCTGTAATGATTGGAGACTGACACTCAGCTTAGTTTCTGTAGTGTAGTGGTTATCACGTTCGCCTCACACGCGAAAGGTCCCCGGTTCGAGACCGGGCAGAAACAGCCTTTTTAATGTAACCCGGGGTATTTGTTAGCTTGTTCTGATATTTCTCGTTAAGTGTAATCCCTTTTGCTGCGTACAAACCAAAACAAACAAAACAAGTATAAGGGACTTGCATACAGACTGCTCTTTACATGTGGTCGAGTATAGAAAGCATCCTCTGCAAAAAAAAGGATGTTACTTTTTTTTTAAATCATTTTATTAAACAGAACTGCAAATATCCCACAATATTTGCCAAATTGTAATATTATATATATATATATATATATATTTAAACGTTTCTGTAAAATTATGTATATGATCTATTACAAACCAGAAACAAGGTGATTCTTTCATTTAGAATCTGAAACAGAATTCTTAGAATGTTGCATGTTGTGTTGCAAAGATAAGTACTAGATCATTTAGTGTTTCAAGTCACATGGTAGAGAATGAGCCTCTTCGCTTGTATCTGCTTCTGGGTGCCCATCTGTCTTAATTTGACGGAAGCATCATTTAATAAAATATTGGAGCTTCGGAAAAATATATATTTTTTATACTAGAATTCCAACAACAACAACAAAAAAAAGAATATTTAGGCATTGTATAATGGTGATACGAATCTCTTTACCCGTTTAACGTCACACACACACACGAATAAATATTAGGATTTATACATTCATATTCATGACCATCATATTTTATCTATTTACATTTTTAACACATGAACACCATAGTCTCCAATAAACTTGGTTATTTCCTCATGATAAATCAGACCAGAACCATTTGTAATCCAGCAGTGCCATCTTGTGGTGTTTTAGTTAGGTGCACATTTGTAATTTATTGAAACCTGGAGTTTATTTTGTGTGTCCCTTAATTTATATTTTTGACCAATTTAATTATTTTTAATGGGGATTTTTAACTAAAAAAATAATAAAAGGGCATTTATGATCACTGAAAAAAGACAGCACACTTACAAACTAAAAGACAAGGTAAAGCAACGGACATAAACTTAAAATAAGCCAAAGTGCACTAAGGTAAACACTAGCGTATTTAACTCTCGCTGGTGAATTTAGATATATTCACTGATCTCTTATTTATAAACATAAAATGTTATCTTTCAAAATACAAAAGAGATCAGTTACCAATTGGAATTACAATTATTCCCACTAGAGAGGTGCACACAGAGGACAAACATGATAGGAAAAAAATATTCAGGAAAGATCAGAGAAAGTGTGTTCCACATTCAGTCATATGTATCCTGAAGTAACTAATTAGGGAAGCTACAGAAATATTCAGTATTCGGTTCTACTAAGGTGCATACATGCACATCCCTTTCCTGATAATATTGCGATAAAATAAACAAAGTATTTTTTTACAAATGTGCCTTTTTATTAACATTTCTCTAAACTATTGTTACTATGCAGCATAGTGAGCAAAATAAAGGAGCACCTGGAATAATTACATATTGTTAAATAGCTTTATCTTCCTGCATTGTGGGATCAGATCTAAATGACTCACTGATTGTTAGAGCTGAAGCTTTTACATGCAGATACAATGGAAGTGATAGTCTGGGGGAACTGCAAGAGAGTCTTTATAGTTCACACTTAAATTACCATATTAACTCCCACAATGCATAGCGCTGAATCAGTGTCTGCATTTGGTTAGCCTTAACTGTAATGAGGGCTTCTTGTGGGCTGGTGGTTACTAACCCAGTAGAAAGTTAACTTTGCGCAGTGGCAGTATCATAGCCAATGAGGTAAATCCGAGGCGTGATTATTGCTAGTTGAAAACTTTTCCCAATACCCTGCTGTGATGACTTGAAATATAGTCAGCATTAGCAATTTTTGACAGTCTCACAAAAGACTGATCTTTGTGTCAAAACATAGATGATGCAATATATAAAAATGCTACTGTTTTAAACTAATGATGGAAATGTTCTGAAATTATTAACAAGCTTATACTTTTACTTCTGTGTTAATGTTTAAAAAACAAACTATTTCAATCTTCATTTACAGCCATAAACAAGAGGTATTAATATCATTATTCTTCTGCTATCCCGTTTCTCCAGCAAGATCAGTTGTTAAGAAAATACCAAATACAATGAATATATCAACATGTACATTATATGGGGCATTAAAAGGAAATTATTACTCACAGAACTTTATATAAAATATTTAATGAGCTCAGGGAGATAACAATGTATAATAGAAATAGGGATGTGTTAGGATTTGTATAAAGTATCCAATGTCATGTGCAGACATACTGACGGGAAATAATACATTACACATAAAACAGACGTCTCCAGGTGGCCTTCAACCAACCAAACCTCCAATCAACAGGTCCAATGTATGTAGATGCAGAGTATGTTGTGATTAGGGGGAAGGAACATGTTGAAACCCTTTAATTGACACATTGGGAGAGATACATATATATTGGGTTAGATATTGCTTATGTATCTTTTTGTGGAAGGTATAAAGTTGCTGATCTTCTGACATAAGGGGTCAGTGCTGTGATGTCCCTGATTCCTCTGCAGACCCCACAGTGCTGCACTCCTGGTCCCGGACACAGTCACCCACTAATAATTACAGAGGGAGGGGGAGGGAAACAAACAGTTCTGCAGCCACACTGGGGTTTTATATTTTACCTGTGAGGACTGAGCATGTGCGAAGCTGGCAATGCCTGCTGGGAAATGTAGTCTTTCCTTCACAAGCCATAGACACACAAACTTCTGTAATGATTGGAGACTGACACTCAGCTTAGTTTCTGTAGTGTAGTGGTTATCACGTTCGCCTCACACGCGAAAGGTCCCCGGTTCGAGACCGGGCAGAAACAGCCTTTTTAATGTAATCCGGGGTATTTGTTAGCTTGTTCTGATATTTCTAGTTATAAAGTGTAATCCCTTTTGCTGCATACAAACCAAAACAAACAAAACAAGTATAAGGGACTTGCATACAGTCTGCTCTTAACATGTGGTCGAGTATAGAAACCATCCTCTGCAAAAAAAAAAGGGTGTTACTTTTTTTTTTAATCATTTTATTAAACAGAACTGCAAATATCCCACTTCAAAAATATTAGGATTTATACATTCATATTCATGACCATTATATTTTATCTATTTACATTTTTAACACATGAACACCATAGTCTCCAATAAACTTGGTTATTTCCTCATGATAAATCAGACCAGAACCATTTGTAAACCAGCAGTGCCATCTTGTGGTGGTTTAGTTAAGTGCAGATTTTTAATTTATTGAAACCTGGAGTCTATTTTCTGTGTGTCCCTTAATTTATATTTTTGACTAATTTAATTATTTTTAAAGGGGATTTTTAACTAAAAAAAAATAAAAGGGCATTTATGATCACTGAAAAAAGACAGCACACTTACAAACTAAAAGACAGGGTAAAGCAACGGACATAAACTTAAAATAAGACAAAGTGCACTAAGGTAAACACTAGTGTATTTAACTCTCGCTGGTGAATTTAGATATATTCACTGATCTCTTATTTATAAACATAAAATGTTATCTTTCAAAATACGAAAGAGATCAGTTACCAATTGGAATTACAATTATTCCCACTAGAGAGGTGCACACAGAGGACAAACATGATAGGAAAAAAATATTCAGAAAAGATCAGAGAAAGTGTGTTCCACATTCAGTCATATGTATCCTGAAGTAACTAATTAGGGAAGCTACAGAAATATTCAGTATTCTGTTCTACTAAGGTACATACATGCACATCCCTTTCCTGATAATATTGCGATAAAATAAACAAAGAATAATAACAAAATGAATTTTATTAGTGCCAAACATAAATGATACTTCTATTTCCAACACAAACACCATTAAAAGTGAGTCAGAAGAGTGGTACTGTTAGAAAGTGATACTGACTTATTGCTGTATTTGTTTTAAAAAAAACATATCTACTTTCAGCAAAACCATCAACAGAGTGAGATTTCTGTGGAAAATATAATCCTCTACCTAACTATATACAGATCTCTTTCTAGATAGATTTCCCTAATCCTTATATATCTCAATTTGTGCAAATAATTATTGCAGCAAATATGCAGCAAATACAACTGCAGTAGATATTTAATAGAAAACAGCAAATTATGTGATTACAAAAATGTATCAATATGGAATTTGTTTAATTTGGGAAGATCTGGGGATTTTTGTCAATATTTAAATACAAGGTTACATTTAAAGACAGAATAAGCGAATATAATCTATTTATCCACCTTTGTATTTTTACGAATGTGCCCTTTATTTACTTCTCTCTAAACTAATGTTACTATACAGCATAGTGAGCAAAATAAAGGAGCACCTGGAATGTGGAATCAGATCTAAATTACTCACTGCTTTGTTAGAGTTGAATCTTTTACATGCAGATACAATGGAAGTGATAGTCTGGGGAACTGCAAGAAAGTCTTTATAGTTCACACTTAAATTACCATATTAACTCCCACAAAGCGCAGTGCTGAATCAGTGTCTGCATTTATTTAGCCTTAACTGTAATGAGGGCTTCTTATGTAGTGCTTGGTGCTAATCAAGTAGAAAGTTAATTTTGCGCAGTGGCAGTATCATAGCCCATGAGGTTGATCCGAGGCGTGATTATTGCTAGTTGAAAACTTTTCCCAATACCCCGCTGTGATGACTTGCAATATAGTCAGCATTAGCAATTTTTGACAGTCTCACAAAAGACTGATCTGTGTGTCTTATCATTTACCTAGATATAGTTGTACATACTAATGATGCAAATGTTAGTAAATGAAATGTTCTGAAATTATTAGAAGTTTGTAGTTTACTTCTATGTAAATGTTTACAAAATAAATTATTTCAATCTCCATTTACAGCTACAAACACGAGGTATTAATATCATTGTTCTTCTGACATCATGTTTCTCCAGCAATATCAGTTGTTAAGAAATAGCAATCAACATGTACTTTATATGGGGCAGGACATGGCAATTATTACTCCCAAAACTTTATATAAAATCTTAAATGAGTTGAGGGAGATAACAATGTATAATAGAAATAGGGATGTGTGAGGATTTGTACAAAGTATCCAATGTCATGTGCAGACATACTGACGGGGAAAAAAAATCTATCTATCTATATATATTTTTGAAAACATTGTATGTCCCTGTGTCTAGGGGCAATCACATTGGACCTTTGGCCCGTCACTCCGCCTCAGGCCAATGAGATGGCTCCCTTTGCCAGCCCGCCCCCGCACACCTCTCATTGGATGGTGTGGTCTAACAGTGACACACACACCAGCCGGCGCCACCTGCCGCCCAGGTAAATAACTAAACCGCCGCCTCACACCCCTGCGCCTACAGCCTCCCCTCCCAGTGCACACCCTTGCCGCTGGCCTGCCTCAAACCCCTGTGCCTCCCGCTGCCTCAAACCCCTGTGCCTCCCCCTGCCTCAAACCCCTGTGCCTCCTGCTGCCTCAAACCCCTGTGCCTCCCGCTGCCTCAAACCCCTGTGCCTCACACCGCCTCACACTACTGTACCTCCCGCTGCTTCACCCCTGTGCCTCACCCCTGTGCCTCACATTACTGTGCCTCCCGCTGCCTCACCCATGCGCCTCCCCTCCCAGCGCAAAACCCCTGTGCCTCCCGCTGCCTCCAACCCCTGCGCCTCTGCCCTCCCTTCCCGCATTGCCTCCAGGCTAACACCCCGGTCGCTAGAGTCAGCGAGGGAGCAGCCGCACGGGAGCGAGCGCCCGAGACAAAGCGGGGGAGTGGACAGTCAGCCGGGGGAGCGGCCAGAACAATTTCAGACATGCTGCCTCCCGCCTCAGATCTACGTGGGAACGGGCGGATGGGTGAGGGAGCGGGCGGATGGGTGAGGGAGCGGCCGACGCATGCACGCACCCCCGTCTGCTGACGTCCACAACAGACAGAAGGTTTTGGGGGGGAGGGGGACGACCGGCAGACAGTGGGGGAAGGGGGAGCAAGCGGCCGCCTGATACATTAATTGTCACTTACCTCCCCCCCTTCACCTCCCCCATTCACCTCCACCCCCCCTTCACCTCCACCCCCTCCCTCCCTTCCCCTCCCCCTTCCCCTCCCCACCCTTCCCCCCTTCACGTCCCCTCACACCCCCTTCACCTCCCCTCACCCCCCTCCCTTCACCTCCCCTCACCACTCCCCCTTCACCTCCCCTCACCCCCCCTTCACCTCCCCTCACCCCCCCTTCACCACCCCTCACCCCCCCTTCAACACCCCTCACCCCCCCTTCACCTCCCCTCACCCCCCCCCTTCACCTCCCCTCCCCCACCCGTCACCTCCCCTCACCCAACCCCCTTCACCTCTCACTTCACCTCCCCTCACCCCCCTTCACCTTCCCTCACCCCCCCTCCACATCATCTCCCCTCACCCCCCCACATCATCTCCCCTCACCCCCCCTCTACTTCACCTCCCCTCACCCCCCCTCCACTTCACCTCCCCTCACTCCCCTCCCCTTCACTCCCCCTCCCCTTCACCCTCCCTCCACCTCCCCTCACCTCCCCTACACCTCCCCTCACCCCCCATCCACCTCCCCTCACCACCCCTCCACCTCCTCTCACCCCCCTCTCCTCACCCCCCTCCACCTCCCCTCACCCCCCCCTTCACCTCCCCTCACCCCCCCCCATTCACCTCCCCTCACCCCCTTCACCTCCCCTCACCCCCCCCTTCCCCACCCCTCACCCCCCCTTCACCACTCCTCACCACCCCCTTCACCTCCCCTCACCCCCCCCTTCACCTCCCCTCACCCCCCCCCCTTCACCACCCCTCACCCCCCCCTTCACCACTCCTCACCACCCCCTTCACCTCCCCTCACCCCCCCTTCACCTGCCCTCACCCCCCCTTCACCTCCCCTCACCCCCCTTCACCTCCCCAACCCCCTTCACCTCCCCCCTTCACCTCCCCCACCCCCCCTCACCCCCCCTTCACCTCCCCCTCACCCCCCCTTCAGCCCTCCCCCAACTCAACAGACACCCGCCACACTCGACACACACCCGCCGCCTCTCACCCACCCCACACACGACACACACCTGCTGACTCACACCCTAGCAGGACCCCCACCCACAGCCAGCACTCACTACCCACGCGCCACCCGTACTGAACACCCACCTGCCGCCTCACACCCTAGCAGGACACACCTCACATTTTTACATCAATTATGTCACCAAAATATACATTGTACTGTGGTGTGTTTACAATAGAGCAAAAAATGGATTGCACTCGCTCAACCTAGTGTGACCGTTAAGATCACTAAATCAGACTGGTACAATAGGGCAGGGAGACTAATCAGAACACAGAGAACACTGTATGATGTAAAGACACAATACATACAGATAAGGCCCTATTGATGCACTCAAAATCTGAAGAGGTAGGTCACCCTGGTACAAAAGCAACAACACAGGAATAATCTGAACCAAACCTAGAAATAGTATTTAAATATGCTTTATTAATGTTGGTTAAAATGGTACCAGAGTATATGGTGAATGGAATGAACTGAATACAGTGAGTGCTATTAGGGCAAATTGCCAGATTGTTAGTCCAAATCACTGGAGAAATAAACATAAGCACTATGAATAACAGATAGCACACAATCAATGCCTATGGTTTAAGGCAGTGAAGGCTAGCTGTAGTGGATGACATCACTGGAGCGCTATATAAAATATATACATCCACTAGAGGCAATTAAATGTGTGTGAACTCTAGCTCACTGTAAACCATGCATCAGTGATGGGTTAGAAGGCAAAACAGTAGCAAAGATAATCATTGGTAACATACATAGATATTAGTACAGCTGACATACATAGACCGATAGAACAATGATGGTGTGAGCCCCACAAAAACTGGCCCTGCTGGTTAGTAACTACACACAGGGGCAGAAATGAGGGAACGGGGTACCCTACACACCAATATATGTTAACCCTGTGAGGAGAGAACAATACTGCAGGATCGTGTAACCCACTAGCTCTGACCCACAATAACATACCCCTACAGCACACGGGGGGGGAGGGTTGGAGGACAGAGTCACGTGCTTTCAAGCATGGACGCCTGCAGCTCCTAGCAGACCTCACCGTGTCCACGCCAGAGTTCTCTTCAGCTGCGCACTCCATGAGGCACCTATCCAGGCTGATCGATAGGATCGTGTACCCAGGGCCAGCACAGATAAGTTATCAGGGTCATCTTTCCCTCTTTTCTGTCCTCCAACCCCCCCTCTCCCCCCCCGTGTGCTGTTCCATCTTTGATGGTCCTGAGAAGGAGGACTAAACACCCCCTCCCACTCCCCCGCCCCAAAAGTTTTTTCTGTACAAATAAAGTTTGAGATAATGTTTGTATGACATGTCATACCTGTGGTGCGGTGCATATGTATAAATACACTGCACCGTTGTGTACGTCACAGTTTTTTTTTTTTACTTTTGGGAAACCATTAATAAAAATGTATGTGAGTTGTGTGGGATATGCACTGCGCCGTTGTTTACGTCGCGGTTTTTTTTCCGTTTGGAAAATGATTTATGTACTGTTATTATCTTGTTGTAAAGATTTGCTGCATAATAAAAGAATTTTCAAAACAAAAATAATGTGTGATGTGATTATCTGCTTATTGCTGTATTTGTTTAATAAACATATTTACTTTTACCAAAACACAAGTGTGTGAGATTTCTGTGGAAAGGATAATTTTCAACCTTACTATATTTGAATATATTGCTAGAGAGTTTACCTAGATCCTTATATCTCTCTATTTCTGCAAATAATCATTGCAGCAAATACAACTGCAGTAGATATTTTATAGAAAACAGCAAATTATGTGTCAATATGACATTTGTTCAATTTTGGGAGATGAGGACTTTTTTGTCAATACCTAAATACAAGGTTACATTTAAATACAGAATAAACGAAAATAATGTATTTATCCCCCTCTGTATTTTTTACAAATGTGCCTTTTTATTAACATTTCTCTAAACTATTGTTACTATGCATCATAGTGAGCAAAATAAAGGAGCACCTGGAATAAGTACATATTGTAAAATAGCTTTATCTTCCTGCATTGTGGGATCAGATCTAAATGACTGACTGATTGTTAGAGCTGAAGCTTTTACATGCAGATACAATGGAAGTGATAGTCTGGGGAACTGCAAGAGAGTCTTTATAGTTCACACTTAAATTACCATATTAACTCCCACAATGCATAGCGCTGAATCAGTGTCTGCATTTGTTTAGCCTTAACTGTAAGGAGGGCTTCTTGTGGGCTGGTGGTTACTAGCCCAGTAGAAAGTTAGCTTTGCGCAGGGGCAGTATCATAGCCCATGAGGTTAATCCGAGGCGTGATTATTGCTAGTTGAAAACTTTTCCCAATACCCCGCTGTGATGACTTGCAATATAGTCAGCATTAGCAATTTTTGACAGTCTCACGAGAGACTGATCTTTGAGTCTAAATATAGATTATGCATTAGACATTAGATAAAAATGCTTCTGATTAATGCTAATAATGGAAATGTTAGTCAATGAAATGTTTTGAAATTAACAAGCTTGTACTTTTACTTCTGCTAATGTTTTTTTTTTTAAACAAACTATTTAAATATTCAGTTATAGCCACACTAATGAGGTATTAATATCATTATTCTTCTTACATCACGATTCTCCAGCAAGATCAGTTGTTAATAAATACCAAATACAATGAATATATCAACATGTACTTTATATGGGGGCGTGACATGGAAATTATTACTCACAGAACTTTATATAAAATGTTAAATGAGATGAGGGAGATAACAGTGTATAATAGAAATAGGGCTGTGTTAGGATTTGTACAAAGTATCCAATGTCATGTGCAGACATACTGACGGGAGATATGTATCTAGATGCAGAGTATGTTGTGATTAGGGGGAAGGAACATGTTGAAACCCTTTAATTGACACATTGGAAGAGATACATATATATTGGGTTAGATATTGCATATGTATCTTTTTGTGGAAGGTATAAAGTTGCTGATCTTCTGACATAAGGGGTCAGTGCTGTGATGTCCCTGATCCATCTGCAGACCCCACAGTGCTGCGCTCCTGGTCCCGGACACAGTCACCCACTAATAATTACAGAGGGAGGGGGCGTGAAACAAACAGTTCTGCAGCCACACTGAGGTTTTATATTTTACCTGTGAAGACTGAGCATGCGCGAAGCTGGCAATGCCTGCTGGGAAATGTAGTCTTTCCTTCACATCCAATATTAACTGTCTGTGAGCATGTGTGAGCCAAGCAAGGTATGCTTGGAAATGCCACCTACACAAGCAGCGTGCGTTAGTGAGAGGACTGCTGGGAAATGTAGTTCCTTTGTGCCCGGCTACAACACGGATCTGTGGGCAGGTGTTTATATGACTAAGTGGAGTCGACTGTTTCCTTTCCCCTCCCACAGCTTTGAAAGCCAGTGCCTCCTGGCATAGGACATAGACAGATACACTTCCCTAATGGTAGGAGTAATGCTCCCAGCTTAGTTTCTGTAGTGTAGTGGTTATCACGTTCGCCTAACACGCGAAAGGTCCCCGGTTCGAGACCGGGCAGAAACAGCCTTTTTTTATTTAACTTGTACTTATTAAAGGTGATATTGATTCAGGGAATTTGTTAGTTTCTTATGATAATTATTTATAATGTCAATGGTGCAATCTTTTTTTCTGCTTTACTACCAATAAAATACCAGTCAATGCTCAGTTATTTCAAGACGAGGAAAAGAAAGCTAATGTATAAAGAAAACAAATAACTGTTTCCAGCTTTGAGCTGATTATACTTTAATAGACTAAACTGTCACATATAATCGATGGTTTGGGGCATAGGTCCCAATAACAGTGCTCAATCCAATTCCAAACTCCAGTCATATGTATAATGACAGTCCATATGTGTATGAAGCCAGTTAAACCATACAGTGAGATATTGGACCCAGTGCTATGTGTAAGCAGCAATACCACAACCACTGATAAATCCACTAATCAAGTGAGATGATCCATATGTATTGATGAAGAGATGTAATAAAGGTATAACATACCATGGGTGTGTGGAATAGTGCCATGCAGGTCACTATAGCTGCAGCGCTGTTACCGGTCATCAAGTCTCCTTGGGGAGAAAAACAATACTCACTGAGGTCTGCTTCCTTGGTTGCGTGCATCAACGCTCCATATTCAAAGTTTGTGGTAGAAATCCCTGGATTCCAGCGGTGCACAGCTTGGTAGATTCAAGAGACCAGCAAGGTGTAAGTTAAAAACAGAACTTTATTAATAGAACATGGTATATGGGGGGTAAAACTCTTACGCGTTTCGGACCTACAAAGTCCTTAATCATAGAGTTGATTCGCGCCGTTTGGTTCCCCAATCTTTAAAGGGTAAGCCCCTCCCCCCTGCGTCATCGCGCTGCGTGATTTTGGCGCAAAAATCGCCAAGCTAACCCCTCATTGGTTCATGCTATCAGCCACTGAGCAGCCTTATGCCGCGAGTGTGTCCCGAGCAGGGGAATGACGCGCATGTTGGTAACTGCGCGCATATCCCCTCCTTCCTGACAGATCGCGACGTCGCTAGGCAACCAAAATAAACAAATACAATGAGTTGCCCGTCTCTGTGTTCTATGAGGATAAATACAGCATCGTGAGAAAATGGGGATGGTGGTGGGACTTGGGGGAAGAGGAAAAGAAGGGTATGAGGACAGGGACAAATGACTGGGGAAGAACAGGAAAACGGATTAAAATAAAAAAATGGCATGATGCAACATGCACAGTGATAATTAACAACGTATATAGCAGACAAAAACAGTTAAAACCTTATATAGCAAATCTTTTAGCTGCAATAGAGAACACATAGTCTATGAAAAGGGCAATCCATTTATGCTATTTGTTCCATAATTAATCATTGCAATATATTTATCTCAAGGCATCAAACAATGTGTCCCTATTGTACTACATGTTAAGATATAGTGATCAATCATATCTGTGAGTACCATATTAGTTTCACAATATGGGGGAATTAATATTGACCCCATATATTTTAATTAATGTGATAACCAATAGTATATTAATTGTGGTATATAAACAAACAAAGTAAATTATATGTACTGCATGTATACTCTAGATGAGATATTGTAATAGTTGTTATATCAGAATAGGTATGATAAAATCTATTATATGAGTAGACCCCAAATTTTTCATGGAAATTATTTTGACAATTAAGTATTTCAAGTATTTTGATGCGTGAGGCAAAAGAATAATCATAGGTCAATGTGTGAATCCAAAATGAGGACACTATACTGATGTTTTTGTCAATTAAGGAAGTGTTTCAACTCCCAGTCCTGATTCATGCCCCTGGGTGCCATTGTCCCAAGGGCATAAATCCAGAACATCTCTCGACGATTTAATGAAGCCTCCCTGTGTCCCCCTCTAGGATGCATAGATACATTCTCGATGGCGCTATATGTGAATGTTTTAATGGATCCTAATGGGCATGTATTAAAATGGCGCGCTACGGGGAAGCGTTCGTCACGTTTTTTGATGCTACGGATATGTTCTGTGATCCTCACTTTTAATGCTCTAATAGTTCTACCTATGTAGCCACTGCCGCATGCACATTTCAGCAGATAAATCACAAAGTTGGGGTCTACTCATATAATAGATTTTATCACACCTATTCTGATATAACAACTATTACAATATCTCATCTAGAGTATACATGCAGTACATATAATTTACTTTGTTTGTTTATATACCACAATTAATATACTATTGGTTATCACATTAATTAAAATATATGGGGTCAATATTAATTCCCCCATATTGTGAAACTAACATGGTACTCACAGATATGATTGATCACTATATCTTAACATGTAGTACAATAGGGACACATTGTTTGATGCCTTGAGATAAATATATTGCAATGATTAATTATGGAACAAATAGCATAAATGGATTGCCCTTTTCATAGACTATGTGTTCTCTATTGCAGCTAAAAGATTTGCTATATAAGGTTTTAACTGTTTTTGTCTGCTATATACGTTGTTAATTATCACTGTGCATGTTGCATCATGCCATTTTTTTATTTTAATCCGTTTTCCTGTTCTTCCCCAGTCATTTGTCCCTGTCCTCATACCCTTCTTTTCCTCTTCCCCCAAGTCCCACCACCCACCCCCCCCCCCCCCCACCATCCCCATTTTCTCACGATGCTGTATTTATCCTCATAGAACACAGAGACGGGCAACTCATTGTATTTGTTTATTTTGGTTGCCTAGCGACGTCGCGATCTGTCAGGAAGGAGGGGATATGCGCGCAGTTACCAACATGCGCGTCATTCCCCTGCTCGGGACACACTCGCGGCATAAGGCTGCTCAGTGGCTGATAGCATGAACCAATGAGGGGTTAGCTTGGCGATTTTCGCGCCAAAATCACGCAGCGCGATGACGCAGGGGGGAGGGGCTTACCCTTTAAAGATTGGGGAACCAAACGGCGCGAATCAACTCTATGATTAAGGACTTTGTAGGTCCGAAACGCGTAAGAGTTTTACCCCCCATATACCATGTTCTATTAATAAAGTTCTGTTTTTAACTTACACCTTGCTGGTCTCTTGAATCTACCAAGCTGTGCACCGCTGGAATCCAGGGATTTCTACCACAAACTTTGAATATGGAGCGTTGATGCACGCAACCAAGGAAGCAGACCTCAGTGAGTATTGTTTTTCTCCCCAAGGAGACTTGATGACCGGTAACAGCGCTGCAGCTATAGTGACCTGCATGGCACTATTCCACACACCCATGGTATGTTATACCTTTATTACATCTCTTCATCAATACATATGGATCATCTCACTTGATTAGTGGATTTATCAGTGGTTGTGGTATTGCTGCTTACACATAGCACTGGGTCCAATATCTCACTGTATGGTTTAACTGGCTTCATACACATATGGACTGTCATTATACATATGACTGGAGTTTGGAATTGGATTGAGCACTGTTATTGGGACCTATGCCCCAAACCATCGATTGTATTGCATATACAGTAGCTTATCTGAAGACGACAACAAAGATTAATAAACTTATGTGATTGTAGGGACCAGCTCAAGTCTTTTGACGGTGTAAATATACATTTTTTCATTTTTATATTGGTATATGGGAGATTTATATCTGCAATGGAGGAAGATATAGAGGGATCTGAATCATGTGACTCTGTGAACGATACTTTTGTATATAAATGTGCGGACAATTCAGGAAGAAAACGAAGGGCAGCACACCTCTTTGACAATGTACCTCAAGACATGACTGAAGATAATGCTGATTTGGATATCTACTTCACTAAACTGGAAAAAATCTTGTTAACCAATGTAAGACTCTGGTGGGACATTACAACTCTAGATAATTATATCCTCACGAAGAGGATCCCCAGAGGTCTTCGTGTGAAGAAGACACCTTCCTTTGGATTTCCATCAAAGGAGTTCGAACAGGAATGGATAGATACACTTGACGAGTGTTCCATGAAACTGATGGACTTGATAATAAAAACAAAAATCAAAGAAAGGATCAATGTGAAGAAAAACATAAAAGATCTCCAACAGAAATTGAGCGCATTTAAAGAAATGGGAGAGTTCCAAACACTGGACAAGAAATTGTTAAAAAATGTTGAGAAAGCTGAGGCTGACATTATGTTGAAAAAACAACAAAAATTCGAGAGGGACCGTATGGATTATGAGCGTCATCAGATCTACGCCTGGCAGAGACCACCTCCACAGAGAAATAACACACGTCAGGAATCCGGACAGAGAGGATCTCAGAATAATTACAACAAAAAAGATAGATCTAGAAGATCAACTCCCAAGAGATCCATTCTGAAAAAATCTACGGAAACATCAAGTATTTCGGATATCTCTGATGGAGAGAGCCGCCAGCATACGGTTTCATTCTCTACAGATGAGGACACGGACAGATACAGTGAGAATACAGATTATGAGGTCAGGAGTATGAAGCAACATAGTGGGGCCTCCACATCCTATGATTTGAGAAGCCAAAAGACGGCAAAAAACTCAACAAAGGGACAAGGCGCTCGAAAAAAAGACGGAGCCCAGAAGCAATGAAAAATCGACCCTTGATGGAAAGCCATAATGTCATAAATATTTCAGGGATCACTGTATCAGATGGAGAGATAGCCGTGTTGAACAAAGGTCTTAATTTTGCACCTATGAATAATTTTAATTTGTTCAACACGGTTATCGACTTACAGAAGTATGTCCGTAAGTTGTCCTTAAAGAAGTGTTTTGCCTCCACCGATAAATCAACTTCTGAGCCTCCTCCCTTGGGTGATAGTGGTCTCACTGACCCCTCTCACACAATGGATGAACCTCAGGAGGGGAGATTATCTTTCAAAGAGTGTGGGGTCCTTCAGGACATGTTAGATCTAGAAGGAGATGACACAATATTAGACTCTTTAAGTAACGAAGAGCAGTTCACATTTTTGAGTGGTACAAAACACACACAATTCAGGAGTAGGTCTATCTTCTGTCCTTCCTTCTCCAAGGGTCCCCATTTACAGACCTATGAGAGACTAGTGGAGAAGGACTTACAGGCTCTGGCCAAAGGCTATACATTCACTGCTCCCTCCTTTGATAATTTGTCCAAAGAAGATAGGACAAACCTTAATACACTTAAGAAAAGGTCCGATATCACTATCAAGAATGCGGATAAGGGGGGAGCAGTGGTGATAATGAGCACACAAGCTTACTACACGGAAGCCATGAGACAGTTATCCAACACACAGGCATACTGTAAGTTGGACAGGGATCCTACTCAGATGTATTTGATGGAGATTCAAGAACTGTTCGATCTGGGTAGAGAACTAGGAGTACTTAATAATCGTGAGTCAGCTTACTTGTACAATCCATTTCCAGTCGTACCTATTTTTCACCATCTCCCAAAGATCCACAAAACTCTAGTCTGCCCTCCAGGCAGACCTATTATATCTAGCATTGGATCTTTGGGAGATGGTCTATCTAGGTACGTTGATTACTTTTTACAAACATTGGTTAAAACATTACCCGCTTATTTAAGGGATTCTGCAGATTTGCTTCAAGATATTCAAATGATCAAATGGCTTAATGGTTACACTTGGGTTACGCTCGATGTAACTTCTTTATACACTATTATTGATCACACTTTGGGCACGAGAGCAATCAGTCACTTTCTTAATCACTCAAATTTAAATTTAGCACAAAACACTTTTTTGTTAGATTCGGTAATGTTTTTGCTACAGCACAATTATTTTATGTTTGATGCACAATTTTATTTACAGTCACAAGGCACAGCTATGGGCACGTCATTTGCACCTTCATATGCAAACTTGTTTATGGGATTTTGGGAGTCCACTCATATTTTTGGTGATAGCAACCCGTTTAGAGACAATATCATTTTTTATCGTCGCTTTATTGACGACTTATTATTTATTTGGAATGGGGATGTAGACACCTTACACTCTTTCTTTGAATATCTTGAGGCAAATACATACAATTTGAGATTCACACATTCTTACAGTGACTCACAGATTGATTATTTAGATCTGCACCTCTATATAGATACTGGACAACAAATTCAGACCAGTATATATAGAAAAACAAATTCCAAAAATTCTCTGCTCAGATCGAACAGTGCCCACCCGAGACCACTTATAAAGGGGATACCCAAAGGGCAATTTTTAAGATTAAGGAGGCTATGTTCCACAAAAGAGTCCTTTTTGGTACAAGCTCAAGAACTCAAACAAAGGTTCAGAGAGCGTGGTTATGGAGAGAGGGACCTGGAGAGTGCCTATGAACATGCTCTACAAGCAGATAGCGAACACTTGATTAAGAAAAGAAACCCCAAAAAACCATTTAATAACAACGATACTGAACAGGGCCCTCTCTTCATAACCACCTTTTCCAAACAAGCAGAGCAGATAAGATACATCTTACAAAAACATTGGGGAGTTCTAAGACTAGACCCAGAATTAGATCCTTACACTAGACAAAACCCGAGACTGGTTTTCAAAAAAGCCAAGACAATCGGCAACTATGTATCCCCTAGTATGTTTAGCTCTAGGAATAAGAAATCAACACAGTTACCAAAGGGATTCTATAAGTGTGGCCAATGTACCCTTTGTAAATATGCGGAACCCCTAAAGTCGTTGAGGGATATCTATACGGGTCATACATACAATAATTAAACATTCATGACTTGTAACACCAACTTTGTGATTAATCTGCTGAAATGTGCATGCTTCAGTGGCTACATAGGTAGAACTATTAGAGCATTAAAAGTGAGGATCACAGAACATATCCGTAGCATCAAAAAACGTGACGAACGCTTCCCCGTAGCGCGCCATTTTAATACATGCCCATTAGGATCCATTAAAACATTCACATATAGCGCCATCGAGAATGTATCTATGCATCCTAGAGGGGGACACAGGGAGGCTTCATTAAATCGTCGAGAGATGTTCTGGATTTATGCCCTTGGGACAATGGCACCCAGGGGCATGAATCAGGACTGGGAGTTGAAACACTTCCTTAATTGACAAAAACATCAGTATAGTGTCCTCATTTTGGATTCACACATTGACCTATGATTATTCTTTTGCCTCACGCATCAAAATACTTGAAATACTTAATTGTCAAAATAATTTCCATGAAAAATTTGGGGTCTACTCATATAATAGATTTTATCATACCTATTCTGATATAACAACTATTACAATATCTCATCTAGAGTATACATGCAGTACATATAATTTACTTTGTTTGTTTATATACCACAATTAATATACTATTGGTTATCACATTAATTAAAATATATGGGGTCAATATTAATTCCCCCATATTGTGAAACTAATATGGTACTCACAGATATGATTGATCACTATATCTTAACATGTAGTACAATAGGGACACATTGTTTGATGCCTTGAGATAAATATATTGCAATGATTAATTATGGAACAAATAGCATAAATGGATTGCCCTTTTCATAGACTATGTGTTCTCTATTGCAGCTAAAAGATTTGCTATATAAGGTTTTAACTGTTTTTGTCTGCTATATACGTTGTTAATTATCACTGTGCATGTTGCATCATGCCATTTTTTTATTTTAATCCGTTTTCCTGTTCTTCCCCAGTCATTTGTCCCTGTCCTCATACCCTTCTTTTCCTCTTCCCCCAAGTCCCACCACCCACCCCCCCCCCCCCCCCACCACCATCCCCATTTTCTCACGATGCTGTATTTATCCTCATAGAACACAGAGACGGGCAACTCATTGTATTTGTTTATTTTGGTTGCCTAGCGACGTCGCGATCTGTCAGGAAGGAGGGGATATGCGCGCAGTTACCAACATGCGCGTCATTCCCCTGCTCGGGACACACTCGCGGCATAAGGCTGCTCAGTGGCTGATAGCATGAACCAATGAGGGGTTAGCTTGGCGATTTTCGCGCCAAAATCACGCAGCGCGATGACGCAGGGGGGAGGGGCTTACCCTTTAAAGATTGGGGAACCAAACGGCGCGAATCAACTCTATGATTAAGGACTTTGTAGGTCCGAAACGCGTAAGAGTTTTACCCCCCATATACCATGTTCTATTAATAAATTTCTGTTTTTAACTTACACCTTGCTGGTCTCTTGAATCTACCAAGCTGTGCACCGCTGGAATCCAGGGATTTCTACCATAAACTGTCACATACACATACAGAGCAAGAGGAATATACTGCTGAGCCTGGCCATCTCCTCAGCACGTACACAACTGTTATTGACCTATTTTTTATTTTCGAAAACAGAACTACAAATATGCCACATTATTTGTCAAATCTTCATACATGTAAATCTATATAACGTCTCATTTGTAAAATTATATATATCGTCTATTACAGACTGTAAACAGAACAGGCATAAAATACTTGAATACAATCTGCTCTTAACATGTGTCGCAGACCGCAGACCGCAGACCGCAGACCGCAGACCGCAGACCGCAGACGCAGATATTTAATAGAAAACAGCAAATTATTATGTGTCAATATGGAGTTTGTTTAATTTTGGAAGATCTTTGGGGATTTTTTGTCAATATCTAAATACAAGGCTAAATTTAAAGACAGAATAAACGAAAATAGTGTATTTATCCCCTTTGAATTTTTACAAATGTGCCCTTTATTTACTTCTCTCTAAACTATTGTTACTATGCAGCATAGTGAGCAAAATAAAGGAGCACCTGGAATAAGTACATATTGTTAAATAGCTTTATCTTCCTGCATTGTGGGATCAGATCTAAATGACTCACTGATTGTTACAGCTGAAGCTTTTACATGCAGATACAATGAAAGTGATAGTCTGGGGAACTGCAAGAGAGTTTTTATAGGTCACACTTAAATTACCATATTAATTCCCACAATGCATAGCGCTGAATCAGTGTCTGCATTTGTTTAGCCTTAACTGTAACGAGGGCTTCTTGAGTGGTGCTTGTAGCTAAACCAGTAGAAAGTTAACTTTGCGCAGTGGCAGTATCATAGCCAATGAGGTTTATCCGAGGCGTGATTATTGCTAGTTGAAAACTTTTCCCAATACCCCGCTGTGATGACTTGAAATATAGTCAGCATTAGCAATTTTTGACAGTCTCATGAGAGACTGATCTTTGTGTCTAAATATAGATAATGCATTCAATAACAATGCTACAGATTTATACTAATGATGGAAATGTTAGTGAATTAAATGTTCTGAAATTAATAACTAGCTTCTACTTTTACTTCTGCTAATGTCTGTTTTTTAAACAAACTATTTAAATATTCAATTACAGCCACAATAATGAGGTATTAATATCATTCTTCTTCTTACATCACGATTCTCCAGCAAGATCAGTTGTTAATAAATACCAAATACAATGAATATATCAACATGTACTTTATATGGGGGCGTGACATGGAAATTATTACTCACAGAACTTTATATAAAATGTTAAATGAGCTCAGGGAGATAACAGTGTATAATAGAAATAGGGATGTGTTAGGATTTGTACAAAGTATCCAATGTCATGTGCAGACATACTGACGGGAGATAAGTATCTAGATGCAGAGTATGTTGGGATTAGGGGGAAGGAACATGTTGAACCCATTTAATTGACACATTGGAAGAGATACATATATATTGGGTTAGATATTGCATATGTATCTTTTTGTGGAAGGTATAAAGTTGCTGATCTTCTGGCATAAGGGGTCAGTGCTGTGATGTCCCTGATTCCTCTGCAGACCCCACAGTGCTGCGCTCCTGGTCCCGGACACAGTCACCCACTAATAATTACAGAGGGAGGGGGAGGGAAACAAACAGTTCTGCAGCCACACTGAGGTTTTACATTTTACCTGTGAAGACTGAGCATGCGCGAAGCTGGCAATGCCTGCTGGGAAATGTAGTCTTTCCTTCACAGGCAAGTTAAACTGTCTGTGCGCAAGATATGCTGGGAAATGCCATCTAGACAAGCAGCGTGCGGGAGTGGGAGGACTGCTGGGAAATGTAGTTCCTTTGTGCCCGGCTATAACACGGATCTGTGGGCAGGTGTTTATATGACAAAGCGAAGTCGACTGTATTCTTTCCCCTCCCACAGCTTTGAAAGCCAGTGCCTCCGGGCATTGGACATAGACAGACACACTTCCCTAATGGTAGGAGAAACGCTCCCAGCTTAGTTTCTGTAGTGTAGTGGTTATCACGTTCGCCTAACACGCGAAAGGTCCCCGGTTCGAGACCGGGCAGAAACAGCCTATTTTTTGTTTTGTTTAACTTGTACTTAGATGTAATATTGATTCAGGGAATGTGGTACTTTGTTATGATATTTCTTTATTATGTCAATTGTGCCATCTTTTTTTGAAGTGAAACTTCTTTAGTGGCACCTAGTTCTGATGGAGCAAAACTGGATGGATGGAGATGAACTATGAAACGGAAGTGACGTCAAGTAATGGCCGCCGCTCCCCCCACACTCCCTCTGTCACATGGTATCGCCGCCGGCGCCGCTTCTAACGGCCGCTGCTCCCCCCACACGGCTGCTGACATATGTGGCGGCGGCGGCGGCGATAGCCGCCGCTCCTAACGGCTGCGTTCCCCGTCCGCTGCCCGTGCCCGCTGCCATGCCGCGCATGCGCAGTTGTGATGGCGCCGCTGACAGACGCCACACATGCGCAGAAGCGGCGGGCAGCGACGCTGTTCCCCCCCCCCCACACGCACGCTGCCCCGTCACCCACAAACAGCGACTCGCAGCTGCCGGTGCGGCTGGGACAGCAGAGACCGCCCGACACGGACAGCAGAGACCGCCCGACTGGGACAGCAGAGAGCCCGCCCGACACGGACAGCAGAGACCGCCCGACCGGGACACCCACCCCTCCTCCCCCCCCTTTCCTGCTCCGCCGGGTGTAGTGGGAGGAGGGGGGTAACGGGACCACTTTGTCGCCTGGGGGGCTGGCTGCAGCAGGACACACAGCTGTGTCCGCAGCTCCGCCGGGGGTAGTGGGAGTCGGGAGGAGGGGGGTAACGGTACCACTTTGTCGCCTGGGGGGCTGGCTGCAGCAGGACACACAGCTGTTTCCGCAGCTCCGCCGGGGGTAGTGGGAGGGTGGGAGAAGGGGGGGGGGCACAGTACAATACAGCACAGCACAGAGAGACATTCACACAACACAGAGAGAGAGAGATATACACTGACTGACTCACACTGACTGACTCACTCACACTGACTGACTCACACTCACTCACACGCTGACTGACTCACACTCACACGCTGACTGACTCACACTCACACGCTGTCTGACTCACACTCACACGCTGACTGACACACGCACACACGCTGACTGACTGACACACGTACACACACTGACTGACACGCACACACGCTGACTGGCACACACGCTGACTGACACACACGCACACACGCACACACGCACACACGCAGACTGGCACAGGCACACACGCTGACTGACACACACGCTGACTAACACACACGCACACACGCTGACTGACACACACGCACACACGCTGACTGACACACAAGCATACACGCTGACTGACACACGCTGACTGACACACACGCACACACGCTGACTGACACAAATGCACACACACTGATTGACACACACTGACTGACACACATTCACACACTGACTGACACACATGCACACACTGACTGACACACATGCACACACTGACTGACACACATGCACACACTGACTGACACATTCACTGACTGACACATGTGTGCCGAGCACACGCGTTATAAGTCAATTTCTGTGACAGAAGTCAAAGAAGTTTCACTTACTATGCGCATGCACAGCACACACAGCTTTTTTTTTTTTACTGCTTTACTACCAATAAAATACCAGTCAATGCTCAGTTATTTCAAGACGAGGAAAAGAAAGCTAATGTATAAAGAATAAAAATAACTGTTTCCAGCTTTGAGATTATTATACTTTAATAGACTAAACTGTCACATACACATACAGAGCAAGATGAATATACCGCTGAGCCTGGCCATCTCCTCAGCACGTACACAACTGTTATTGACCTATTTTTTATTTTCGAAAACAGAACTACAAATATGCCACATTATTTGTCAAATCTTCATACATGTAAATCTATATAACGTCTCATTTGTAAAATTATATATATCGTCTATTACAGACTGTAAACAGAACAGGCATAAAATACTTGAATACAATCTGCTCTTAACATGTGTCACAGACCACAGACCACAGACCACAGACCACAGACCACAGACCACAGACCACAGACCACAGACCACAGACCACAGACCACAGACCACAGACCACAGACCACAGACCACAGACCACAGACCACAGACCACAGAAACTGCAGCAGATATTTAATAGAAAACAGCAAATTATTATGTGTCAATATGGAGTTTGTTTAACTTTGAAAGATCTGGGGATTTTTTGTCAATATCTAAATACACGGCTAAATTTAAAGACAGAATAAACGAAAATAATGTATTTATCCCCTTTGTATTTTTACAAATGTGCCCTTTATTAACTTCTCTTTAAACTATTGTTACTATGCAGCATAGTGAGCAAAATAAAGGAGCACCTAGAATAAGTACATATTGTTAAATAGCTTTATCTTCCTGCATTGTGGGATCTGATCTAAATGACTGACTACTGGAGCTGACTACTTTGCATGCAGATACAATGCAAACGGGAACTGCAAGAGAGTCTTTCTAGTTGACAGTTGAATTAGCATATTAACTCCCACAATCCATAGCACTGAACTCTCTTCTGCATTATGGCTAGCCACCAGTGTAATGAGGGCTTCATGTGAGCTGGTGGTTACTAGCCCAGTAGAAAGTTAGCTTTGCGCAGTGGCAGTATCATAGCCAATGAGGTTAATCTGAGGCGTGATTATTGCTAGTTGAAAACTTTTCCCAATACCCCGCTGTGATGACTTGCAATATAGTCAGCATTAGCAATTTTTGACAGTCTCATGAGACTGATCTTTGTGTCTAAATATAGATAATGCAATCGATAATAATGCTACAGATTTATATTAATGATGGAAATGTTAGTTAATTAAATGTTCTGAAATTAATAACAAGCTTGTACTTTACTTCTGCTAATGTCTGTTTTTTAAACAAACTATTTAAATATTCAATTACAGCCACAATAATGAGGTATTAATATCATTATTCTTCTTACATCACGATTCTCCAGCAAGATCAGTTGTTAATAAATACCAAATACATATAAAGTACAACATGTACTTTATATGGGGGCGTGACATGGAAATTAATACTCACAGAACTTTATATAAAATCTTAAATGAGATGAGGACGATAACAATGTATAATAGAAATAGGGATGTGTGAGGATTTGTACAAAGTATCCAATGCCAGGTGCAGACATACTGACGGGAGATAAGTATCTAGATGCAGAGTATGTTGTGATTAGGGGGAAGGAACATGTTGAAACCCTTTAATTGACACATTGGGAGAGATACATATATATAGGGTTAGATATTGCATATGTATCTTTTTGTGGAAGGTATAAAGTTGCTGATCTTCTGACATAGGGGGTCAGTGCTGTGATGTCCCTGATCCATCTGCAGACCCCATAGTGCTGCACTCCTGGGCCCGGACACAGTCACCCACTAATAATTACAGAGGGAGGGGGAGGGAAACAAACAGTTCTGCAGCCACACTGAGGTTTTATATTTTACCTGTGAATACTGAGCATGCGCGAAGCTGGCAATGCCTGCTGGGAAATGTAGTCTTTCCTTTAACTGTCTGTGTGCATGTGTGAAGCAAGTGTGCGGAGAAATACCCTCTAGATCTAGATACCAGTTCTTTATGCTAAATACAGATTTGATCTGAAAATCCTTAAGCACTGTTAGTGTAAACTGAGTTATGCAACTCACAGATGGAGCTTACACTCACTGGCGGTCTCACTCATAAGTGAGTCTACACTAACCTTGTTGCCTCAAGGCAGAGATCCTTGTTGTGTCAGGTAGAAAATCTTTGGAACAGGGGAATGAGTCCAAATAAAATCATGTTAATTCATCCTTTGAATTAAAATATTTAGGGAACATTTTGAGTAGGCTGGAGAATTTATATTATACAGCATATATTAATTGATTTTATGAATGCTGGTGGTACTTTAGCAGTGCTGAGCACAAGTAACAATATAGCAACATCTAATTTGCAGTTTCCCTGGTAGTCTAGTGGTTAGGATTCGGCGCTCTCACCGCCGCGGCCCGGGTTCGATTCCCGGTCAGGGAACACATTTTTCTCTGATTGTCTGATTGTCTGACTTCAGATTAGCAATATATTTTATTATTCATCTTTTAATAGTACCATTAATATGTAAAAAATAACATATGAAAGGAAATTCTACATTGCACTTCTCACCCATTCATAGCTAAGTCAATCTCTAGAACTGTAATAAGCAAGTCAACTCAGGGACAATCTGTGGACCTCTGATCGTCACTCAATTCTCCTCCTCACTTTTAAAGCATAACAATTTTCTGCCCCTCCTTACATCTCAGCCCTAATTTCTCGCTACACACCACCCCGACTCTTGCGTTCGGCTCAAGGATGTCTTCTCTCTACCCGCTTTGTATCTAAAACCCTCTCCCGCCTTAAACCTTTGTCACTGACTGCCCCACACCTGTGTACTGTCCTTCCCCTCAATACCCGACTAGCACCCTCTCTATCCACCTTAAAAACCCATCTTAAAACACACCTCTTTAACGAAGCATGAGTAGCTCCGTAGCTGATACTATACACCTTATACATAACCCTTGGCCCCTTGCAGACGCACTTACCAGAACGCCCTCCTACTGTCTCTGTAAGTTCCTCCTACCTACCAATTAGATTGTAAGCTCTTCGGAGCCTGGACTCCTTTTCCTAAATGTCACTTTTATGTCTGAAAGCACTTCTTCCCATTATGTGTTATTTGTATTATTTGCTATTTATATGACTATCATGTGTATTACTGCTGTGAAGCGCTATGTACATGAATGGCGCTATATAAATAAATATATACATAGTTTCCCCGTCTCCATGGGAAACCTGTAAGGCGGGTTGCGACCAATCGCAGCGCAGATGCTGCGTGTGGACCAACCACAGTGCAAGGGCTCGCCTGTGGAGGCCAATTCGGGCTGGGGGTGTGACTGTGTGACCAGGACAGGCCCCAGAGGCAGGTTTATAGCAGAGTAGGAATTACAAACTAGCCAATCGGAACAGCGACTACGGGGCTCATACCTAGCAAAGGTTCCCCAGGCCGCCCGGATATATCCTGCAGAGATAGGCGCCTCAGTGTCTGGGGATAGACAAAGACTCCACTTTTCGGACCAACTTCTCCCAGACATGAGGGTCGCCAATCCCCTCTCTCCTTTTGTCCCCCGCACTGCACCTCCTCCTTCTCAACTAGTGAGAACCCAGCTCCCTTGACGCACAGGCTGGGTACGTGTATTACTAACCAAGCACCCCAAGGGAAAAATCAAATACATTCTCACAGCTACAATACATGGGAATACATTGAATAATGGTTTTCCCATACAGTTATACATAGTAAAACACTGGGTTTTGGGCCAGATAAGCCACTTCAAATGGATCTGCAGGGAAAGTCCTGCTGCTCCTCCATCTAGATAGATAGTGGCAATGGCTGGGCTGAACCTTTAATATGTTAGCCATTTTGCCCCTACCGTCACAAGATGTATGGGGTATTTTATACGCTGAAGCATTTCAGGTAAAAAACATTCTCTATCCGAGCCATAAATGGTATAAGAAATCGATGAGTGAGAGATCAGACACAGCCACAAAGTGTGCTCTTCTCTCTGTGACAAGAGGCATAGTTTGAGTATAAAAATCCTGTATTTAAGTATCAAAACTGAGTACTTCAGTATTAGGTGATACTTGTTTTTATTTCGGCTAACAATTGATATTCTAAGACAAGCTTTTCGCATATTCGGACACATTTTGTTCCATTGGGGTTTTGTGTAAATTACATCTTTCATTCTAGTAAAAAGGAGACCAAGAACCCCGAAGGTAAGACCATAAAGTATTGTTGGCGGTGGCAGCAGGGTATTGAGGTGTAGTGTGCTGTTTCTATAGGGAGAAATTGCTCATTTTGATGGCCCGTGGAGAGGTGAGTGAGTCAAGTGTATGTATTAACCCCTTTCATATACACAAGTCACGTGCACACACAGGTGTGGTGTTTGTGACACTTATTAAGACAATAATACAGGCAGTCCTCGGTTATCCGACACAATGCGTTACTCAAAATGGCGTTGGATAACGAAACGTCTTAAAGCGAAACACGGTTTCCCATAGGAACACTATTATATTATCTATATATATATTTTTGAAACCATTGTATGTCCGTGTCTAGGGGCAATCTGATTGGTCCGTCGGTCCGTGGGCCGGCCGCCCTCCCACGGCTCTCATTGGCTCACCCCCCCCATGTGTCCCACCCCCCCACGGCTCTCATTGGCCGGTGTGTCCCGCCCCCCCCGTGTGTCCCGCTCTCCACGGCTACACTGCGTGCCCCCCTGAGCGCAGTGCAGCCGCAGATTCTCCTCCTCACCGAGCGCTCCTGCAACCCCCCAGCCGCACCTCACACCCGGCCCGCCATCTGCCGCTGAAACCCACCAGCCACACCCGGGCCGCAACCTCCATCCGCACCCCCGCCGGATCAGTCCCACACACCGCCACCTCACACTCGCATTACCACCCCCCCTCGAACCGCACCATCAGCCCCTCTCACCGCCGCTTCATATACACCACCACCGGCACCCTGCATCCCCAGTCCCTCACACCACCACGCCCGACCGTCGCCTCTCTCCCGTACACCGCACACTCCAGGCCGTCGCCTCTCGCCCGCTGCCGCCTCTAGCACGCATGCCCGCTCCTGCCTTTCACCCCCCCCCCCCGCTCCTGCCTTTCACGCCCCCCCCGCTCCTGCCTTTCACCCCCCCGCTCCTGCCTTTCACCCCCCCCGCTCCTGCCTTTCACCCCCCCCGCTCCTGCCTTTCACCCCCCGCTCCTGCCTTTCACCCCCCCGCTCCTGCCTTTCACCCCCCCCGCTCCTGCCTTTCACCCCCCCCGCTCCTGCCTTTCACCCCTCCGCTCTTGCCTTTCACCCCCCACACTTGCTTTTCACCCTCCCGCTCTTGCTTTTCACCCCCCCCGCTCTTGCTTTTCACCCCCCTCCTGCCTTTCAACCCCCGCTCTTGCCTTTCACCCCCCCCTCTCTTGGCTTTCACCCCCACGCTCTTGCCTTTAACCCCCCCGCTCTTGCCTTTCACCCCCCGCTCATGCCTTTCACCACCCCCCCCACTCTTGCCTTTCACCACACCCCCCCACTTGCCTTTCACCACCCCCCCACTCTTGCCTTTCACTACCCCCCACTCTTGCCTTCACCCCCCCCACTCTTGCCTTCACCACCCCCCCACTCTTGCCTTCACCCCCCCCACTCTTGCCTTCACCCCCCACTCTTTCCTTCACCCCCCCACTCTTTCCTTCACCCCCCCACTCTTGCCTTCACCCCCCCCACTCTTGCCTTCACCCCCCCACTCTTGCCTTCACCCCCCACTCTTGTCTTCACCCCCCCACTCTTGCCTTCACCCCCCACTCTTTCCTTCACCCCCCCACTCTTTCCTTCACCCCCCCACTCTTTCCTTCACCCCCCCACTCTTGCCTTCACACCCCCCCACTCTTGCCTTCACCCCCCCCACTCTTGCCTTCACCCACCCCACTCTTGCCTTCACCCCCCCCACTCTTGCCTTCACCCCCTCCCCACTCTTGCCTTCACCCCCACTCTTGCCTTCAGGCCCCCTACTCTTGCCTTCACCCCCCCCCCACTCTTGCCTTCACCCCCCCACTCTTGCCTTCACCCCCCCACTCTTGCCTTCACCCCCCCCACTCTTGCCTTTCACCCCCCCACTCTTGCCTTTCACCCCCCCCACTCTTGCCTTTCACCCCCCCCCACTCTTGCCTTTCACCCCCCCCCACTCTTGCCTTTCACCCCCCCCCACTCTTGCCTTTCACCCCCCCACTCTTGCCTTCACCCCCCCACTCTTGCCTTCACCCCCCGCTCCTGCTTTTAACCCCCCCGCTCCTGCCTTCCAGTCACTCAGTCACCCACCCGCACAGCCACTCAGTCACCAACCCGCGCACCCACCCGCGCACCCACTCGCGCACCCACTCAGTCACCCACCCGCGCACCCACCCATGCACCCACTCATTCACCCACCCGCGCACCCACTCAGTCACCCACCCGCGCACCCTCTCAGTCACCCACCCGCGCACCCACTCAGTCACCCACTCAGTCACCCACCCGCGCACCCACTCAGTCACCGACCCGCGCACCCACTCAGTCACCCACCTGCGCACCCACTCAGTCACTCACCCGCTCAGTCACCTACCCACTCAGTCACTTGTCTTTTGTGGAAAATATAAAAAGAAACAGGTTGCATTACAATCTTTTTTTCGGTATGACAATAAGAAAACAGTTACGTTCAAGTTGTGCGCTAAAAAATATTTTTCCCTGGTAGGTGCGCTATGGGTTGGGGGGGGGGGGGGTGGAGGGGGTGCCCTGTTCCTTTCATTTGTCCTGGGCCCCATGCTTTCTGTTGATGACCCTGCTCCCGCCCGCCACCGCAGCGGACACCCCGCCCCACAGTAAGTCCGCTGCCGCCACCCCCCCTGTCACACCCCCTGAAGCGCTCTGTACATTAATGGCGCTATATAAATAAAGACATACAATACACACCGCACCCAAAGTCAGCCCCCGCAGAGATACCCGCAGGGTGCCGCCGCCGCACCCTGTCACGAACCCACTTGCAGTGAGCCGCACAACCCTCCCGCCTGCGACTGGGGGGGGGGGGGAGAATCAACCCTCTCGCCCCCCCCAGTGACCCACTGCTGCCGAGCTCTGAAGGTGGGGGGGGGGAGAAAATCACTAACCAAAGGTGAGCCACCGCCACTAACCTCTGAAGGGGGGGGGGGTTCCAACCCGCCCACCCAGGGAGACACCGCCTAGCTGTTAAGGGGGGGGGGAATCCCACCCGGGGGGGGAATCCCACCCCTCCCGGCCACCCCGGGGGGGGGAAGAATTGGAGATGTGAAGGGGGGGAAATCGGAGCTGTGAAGGGGGGGGGGGGATGGAGATGTGAAAGGAGGGGGGTGAGCGTAGAGCGAGGGGGAGCGGGAAATTTTTTATCCCGGGCAACGCCGGGTATATCAGCTAGTATATATATATTATATACATATAAACAACTTTGCAAAGCGTTGTAAGAGCGTTGGATAAGCCGTTTTAGCGTTGTAAAAATGAACATAGGTATGCATTGCTTAGCGTTGGATAAGCCATTTGTTGTAAAATGAAGCGTTGCAAAATGAGGACTGCCTGTACTAATGTTTTGATGTGAAAAGGAGTGTGATGCTGCAATAATTAGAGAGAGTTCCATCTGTAGCATATAATAAGCATGATAATCCAGATGACAATGGAGTGTCCAGGAGAGATGAATAAGTATACAATAGGAAGGGATATGTGTCTAGTGGAGTCCATTTGACCACCACAGATTAAACACAATAATAAACACCCAACCAAGTATAAACAAATCAGGAAATAAAGTGCTGTGTGCACGAAACGCGTAGGTGCGTTCGTGTGGTCCTATTTTTGTTTGTCTAGCCTGCAATAAACCATTTATTGCTATTTTGGAGTGCTCGCTTTTTTCCTTCTCTCCGGTCAATTTGGAAGTTGGATTCTTCTGGCTGTACTAATGTTTTACAAGCACAACTGGCAAAGAAGGGAATAGTAATGGCCGTGTTATATGGCTGTGTCTTTTCCTCCTATGCGCTGTCACTATATTACATTATATTCCCTGTTAAAGCGGAAATCCAAGCGCTTTTTTCACTTACCATTTTTGCCTTTGTTTTCACACAGGGTTGGAGCAGAAGGTCTCCGGAGCTGAACCCCATTAATTTCAAAAACCCCATTAATTTTCCAAACTTTTACGGCTGCGCCCCCCCCCCCCCCTTTTGCCTGCTCCGGAGTTCACTCACGACCTCCCAACCACCCTTCCTACCTTTACCACTGCGTCAAATGGCGCTCTGGGGTCACGTCAGGTCATGTGACCCACGACGTCATTTGATGCCTGTGACGTCACATCACACGACCCTTGATCTGATTGAGTCTCCTCAGGGATCCCATGCCATGGAGACGCGTCACCGCGTCTGAATCCCGGTACGTTTTTTGTTGCATGGGCCTCACGCAATACCCGGCATTTAATTTAAATGCCTGGGGGAAGAGCGCGGACCTCTGCAACTGCCCGCGCCCCCGCCCCCCCCCCCCCCCCAGACAAATCTTCCGCCACCCTTGGGGGGCACCCCCACCAGTTTGCGCACCGCTGCTGTAGTATGCAAGGGCCACTCGAGCGGTAAGTAAGAAGTAGAGATAGGCGGAGTTGTCTGAATCCAATCCGCAGATGTAACCGGCTTTTCAGATCCGATCCGCACAATGAGACCCGAGGCCAGATTTCATCATCTTTAGGCTGCGCGGATTCTTGAAAAATCAGTCATTGGGGTTCAGATTGACGGATTTGAAAGAATACTTAAAACGTAAATCCGATCTGCGGAACAACACAATGGCTTAAACTTGAGACGGCACCCCTATTTATATACTCCACCCCAGGAGAATATATTCATTGACTGTATAGATACAAATGCTAGATATAACATATCTGTACTGAGTACAAGTAACTAGTTAGCAAATACTTGGTGCAGCTTCCCTGGTAGTCTAGTGGTTAGGATTCGGCGCTCTCACCGCCGCGGCCCGGGTTCGATTCCCGGTCAGGGAAAGATTTTTTTCCCCTTGTTGTCTAATTTCACATTAATCATATATTTTATTGTCCATCTTTTAATAGTACCCTTAAATTGCAAAAATAACACATGAAAGGATATACAGAATACTTCTGTATTCAGAGTCATCAAAGCTCGCAACACAGGCAAATCTCTAGCACTGTGATAGTGCATTCAGCTGCGCATGCACACAGAAGACTGCCCATTGAAAAAGGACTACATCTCCCAGCATGCCTCACGATGATTGTGCATACGATCGAGAGAAGGCAAGGGCTTTGCCACGATCCTCCTTCCACTTTGTGGAAGTGACTGCATAATGCTGTGCGATTGAGCTGCAAGTCACACTCAGGATGGATGTGACAGAACACATTATGATATTTCACCCCTAAATGGAACAATGTTGGGTATATTATCATGTTTACGTGCGTGCGTATATATATATATATATATATCTCTTATATGTTTGTGAAAGCACTGTATGCCTGTCTGCATCTTCCTGTGTCCCTAGGGGAAATCTCATTGGTCCCTTGGGCCGCCCGCCCGCCCCACACCTCTCATTGGCCTGAGGCGGAGTGACGACACACACACACACACACACACACACACACACACACACACACACACACACACACACACACACACACACACACACACACACACACACACACACACACACACACACACACACACACACACACACACACACACACACACACACACTCTGTTGCTTGGCCTCACTCTCCCCCGTCAGTTGGACCGCAGCTCACCTTCCACCCCCCCCCCCCTCCTCTCCCGGTGCCCCTCCTCTCCCGGTGCCCCTCACTCTCTCCCCCCTCCCCACCTCACCCAAATCCCACGCTCCGCAACATCCCCAGCCGCACCATCACCCTCACCGTGTGCCGCTCCCGGAGAGGGGAAGTGCGGCCCTCCTGCTCAGCAGCAAACTCCAGGCTCCTCCCCCTCGCTCACAACGAGGAAAAGCGCGGCGCGGCCCGGGCCTCCTGTACTCCCCCTCACGTGCGCCGGCTCCCGGAGAGGGGAAGCGCGGCCCTCCTGCTCAGCAGCAAACTCCAGGCTCCTCCCCCCTCGCTCACAACGAGGAACGGAGGGGAAGCGTGGCCCGGCCCTCCTGCACTCCCCCTCACGTGCGCCGGCTCCCGGACGGAGGGGAAGTGCGGCGCGGGCCTCCTCACGTGCACCGGCTCCCAGACGGAGGGTAAGCGCGGCGCGGGCCTCCTGCCACTCTTGCCCCCCCCCCCCCGCCAGCTTCCCGAACTCACTTCCTGCCCCAGCCAGATGCCACGGGGTCAAGGTAAGTCACCCACCGTCTCCCACCCACGCACTGTCACCCAGTCACCCACACACCCACCCAGTCACCCAGTCACTTTCACCCAGTCACTCACTTTCACCCAGTCACCCAGTCACTCACCCACCCACTCAGTCACCCACCCACCCACCCAGTCACCCAACCACCCACCCACCCGGTCACCCACCCACTCAGTCACCCACCCACTCACTCAGTCACCCACCCACCCACTCACTCACTCAGTAACCCACACACCCACTCACTTAGTCACCCACCCACTCGCTTACTCACCCACCCACTCACTTAGTCACCCACCCACTCTCTTAGTCACCCACCCACTCACTCAGTCACCCACCCACTCACTCAGTCACCCACACACCCACCCACCCACACACCCAGTCACCCAGTCACTTTCACCCAGTCACCCACTTTCACCCAGTCACCCACTCACTCAGTCACCCACCCAATCAGTCACCCACCCAATCAGTCACCCACCCACTCACTCAGTCACCCACCCACTCGGTCACCCACCCACTCAGTCACCCACCCACTCAGTCACCCACTCACTCACCCACCCATTCAGTCAGTCACCCAGTCACCCACCCATTCAGTCAGTCACCCAGTCACCCGGGGGAAGCCCAACCCTGTCGTCCGCCCCCCCAAAATTACATCCCGGGCAACGCCGGGTCTCTCAGCTAGTAAATAAATAAATATCACTTGTCTTAGACAGGTCTGCAACCCTGCCTTTCACCATTATCACCTAGCATACAGGGCTCCCACTGCAGCAAGGGATTATGGGAAATGACATGCAGACGAGCACACAATGTGTCACCTTTTGCCTGAAATCCATTTTTACATGGAACCCTTATAAGCTAATGCTCACTGTTAACACAGCTTTTAAGCACAGCATGGGAAACCACTCACAGACATGTTGCCTTTTTCACCCACCATAACTTAAAATGTGATGGTATACACACACGCTCGCTCGCTGGCTGCAGTGGAAGCACTGTGTGCTGGGTGATAATGGTGAAAGGCAGGGTTGCAGACCTGTCTAAAACATGCAGATGAGCACACAGTAATATTTCCATTTGCTGTAAGGTGTGTGTATATATATATATATATATATATATATATATATATATATATATATATATATATATATATATTACTCCTTTGTTATATATTACTCCTTTGTAATAAATTTGTCGGAGGATATTAAGTATTTTAATCAATTTGGTACGTCAAGAGCTAGCGGTTTGAAACTATGTTAAAAATACAAGAAATTGTGTTTATGACAGGTCAAGACAGATCCCGTGTCTGTGCTGATCTACAAAGTGGGCTTAATTAGGGGAGGGGGGGGGGCTATCACTGATGGCCCAACTAAAAGTGACATGTGTGTAGTTTAGAAGGCTGGGACAATAACCAGATCCTGGACTGTAAGCCTCAAATAAATCATTGCATTCTTTAAATATCCCCTGTGCAGAGAGGTGACAAACAGGTCACCACTTAGTTGGAGGACTTTATTAAAAATGAAGCTTTCATGTGATGACACCAATTATGAATAATAACAGGTACATATTTGGCATTGTTGCAATAAGACAAATCAAATCATACCACACTTAAGCGGTGGCAAAGACAGATAACTGTTTCGCCTGCAAAAATAGACATTAGGCTGTCAAATTTTCTATGCAGCCGCGTATGTGAAGTGCACAGATACAACGGTGAAGATTGCGTATAAGTATTAGAGAAATTAAGTTATGAGTAGGTTTATATATTCAGTTAAGACTTTAAAAGGCAAAAGAGGAGGGGCTTTTTTTCAAGTCATAAATATATCAGCCAAGTAGCTGATTTACGAAGAGTTGGTCTTATGTCTGTTTCAATTCACTATTTACCGGCTATCGTTGGCACCAGGTTTTTAATTTTTTAGATTTCGCAACACACTATGTTTTTTTTTATTATATTCATTGAAATTTAGTTTTAAGTTGTGATTAATGTGATAGTGATATGTACTAATTGTGGGGGTCTTTGAGTGCAGATTTAACATGATTGTGACGGTGAGGGGGTAACCAGGCTCAATAATAAAGGTTAAGCCCACTTGGTTACCCGTGATCCGTGTCCCTGACCTTGTATGCACATTCTGACAACAGTTTCCCCGCAAAATCCCCCTTAAAACTCATGCACACAAAATCCCTGGTTGAATGCATGCCCGGAAAGGGAAAATCACAACAAATACTGGTAATACATTTTGTAGAATTGCCAGGTGTCCGGTATTGAACCGGACTGTCCAGTATTTGGACACTCTGTCCACTAAAAAATGAGAGGTACTGTAATACTGGACATGTATGTGTCCGGTATTTTCCTCCCTGGACATAGGGACCTGATGCACCTTTCATCATTGAGTCCTGTATTTTTGGAGAAGCCACCTGGCAACCCTAACATTTTGCGGCAGTGGAGTGATGCCCAAATACACATGGGGATAACTATATGGGTTTTCTAATATCCTCCCTTCACCTCCCGCTCCCAAAGTCCCTCTCCTGCAGCTATCTTCTATGGGGAACCATAACCACACATGGTATCCCTAGCCCATAACCCTGCAGGGGACCGTATATGGGAACATGGACACATGGAAACACAGTGTGTTATCATACTGGGCCCAAGAGCTAACCCTCTTGGCCCATTACCCACAGTTCCTAGGGGCTGCCAGCCGGGTTTGCACCATTATTTGGAAGGCCAGCTACCCCCACCGTCACAGGCCCCACAAAGAGAGAGGACGACAGGGTCAGGGCAATAGAGAGAAAAGAGGCAGAGAAAACGAAAGAAACGTAGGTTAAGAAACAAAAGGGAGAGAGGAAATAAGGACCAAGGACTCTATTGGAGGCAACCCACAGAGCCTATCCAGAACCAGGAATTTCTTTATGGACATCGGACATCCAGGGTAACTTCGCTTCGGCAGTGAGCAGCACCTAGTTAGCTCGGGGCCCCATAAGACTGCGCTTATAGTGTCGGCGACGGCGACGCGGCGTCAGGCTGCGGTTGCTGGAAAAATCAAATTGAGAGGACTTCCAGCGATCGCTGCGTCGCGCGTAGTATAAGCGCATGCGACGGCTGAAATGCCTTTGTTTTGACGCGATCGTCGCATCGCTGTCGCCGGCACTATAAGCGCACCCTTAGTTCCTTCGTGTTGGCATCTTGTCTCTGTTTTTGTACTTGTTGCCACTGTTCGCGTCTGCTAATAAACTTCACGGTTTGTTTAACCCTGCGTTCTGCCTGGTCATTATGATCCCAAGACTGGTCTGGCCAAGCCCTACACTCAGAATAGCTACCTATATCTGAGTATTATTTTCATAACAATTTGCTTTACCTGGCAGCTATAGACACCCATTTGCCAAATTTCTACCTTTAACATTCATAGGTTCCTAAAAATCCAACCAAATTATATATATATCTATATATTAAAAAAAAAAAACACAATTTAAAAAGAGAGGACAGGAAACTGAAATTATATTATTGCAGGAGTTGTTTATATTATTCATCTAATAGCAACATAACAAAGAGAAACAAAATAAGTGCCCCGTGTGAGGATCGAACTCACGACCTTCAGATTATGAGACTGACGCGCTACCTACTGCGCTAACGAGGCAGTTATGCTTTAAGCAGGTATAACATGATAACATGCTGCGAGAGATGCGATCTATGTAAATTTCTAGCAGCTATGTATTTCTATACTCTATCTATTAGAAGGTATTAATATTAATATATATTACACAGTTCAATAATGCCATTGGATTCCTAAAGATAATTGATGCACTCTTACAGAGAAAAAAAAATCACTTTGTTTTCCCTGAATAATCAATGCATGATCATCATTCCACATAAACCCTTACACTATGTCACTGGCGTTGTGTACTAACAGTGTATCAATACACACATGCAGCAGAACAGTTGTCCATGCTTGTATGACACCATTTGCACTGCCACTACTTTCAACGTGCTCCAGTGGCGCAATCGGTTAGCGCGCGGTACTTATATGACAGTTACTGTTGAGCGATGCCGAGGTTGTGAGTTCGAGCCTCACCTGGAGCACAATTTTTAAAATTTATTTATCTAGTTTTTCTTAGTCCTATTTACATCTACTTTATCTCTATCCGAATCTATCCACCCACATTTGTTTTTGTCCCTTAGCTTGTAACACAAACCTGTTCCAACATAGTAACTGTGATCCAGCAGTATATTGACAATACATTCTTTTATTTTAAAGATAGCCTCATTTTACATGTAACCAATAAACCAAATAAAATATATTTTAGAGTATATATATTTTAATAAATATAGATTAAAAAAAAAAAAGAAAAAGTTGTTTCTGCCCGGTTTCGAACCGGGGACCTTTCGCGTGTGAGGCGAACGTGATAACCACTACACTACAGAAACTGTCATGCCTTTTACTATAGATACAGACATAGACATATGTGTAAACAGTCTTTATTATGGGCAAGATATTGAATGTTGGGGGTTATTTCACAAAATATTACATGCTGGGGTGCTTTATTGTGCATTAGACTGGCCTCTTACTTCCGGAAAACTTAACCTATGTTGTGTAACACTACAGGCGCTGCAGTAGGCAGTACCAGGTCATTTGGGAGGGGGAGGGGGGCTGGGGAGGGGTACAAGGCGTATTATAATAGCTACAAAGGGGTATTTCTGTTGTGGCAATAGTTATGCAACAGGGGGTGGGGCTATTAGGGCTAACGCTTTGTCTTGGGAGGTATTGGGCCTATTAAGTGGATATGAAGGCGTGGCAATTTATAGGGTATATGAGGTGTTAGGCTGCGCTTATAGTGCCGGCGACAGCGACGCCAAAACAAATGCATTGCCGCCGTCACGTGCGCTTAGAGTAAGCACGACACGATGGAGCGACGGCTTGGTCGCGATCGCTGGAAGTCATCTCAATTTGATTTTTCCAGCGACCGTAGCCTGACGTCACCGGCACTATAAGTGCAGCCTTAGGGTGCAAAAGATACTGTGACGTACATCGTACGTCATCACTATCTTCATTGTGACGGCTTATTACTGTGGTAAGGGAGACAATTTAAACATCACGATGTGACACTGACACACTGACACACTGACACACTGACACACTGACACACTGACACAATCCCTGTGTATAGTAGGTGATGTATTATATACTCCTATAACTGGGCAATGTATACTAAGAGGGGGAATGTATCACAGGTCCTTTTATACACCGAGTGCATCTAATAGGAATCTAAACAATCACTCAATTATGCTGCAGACACTACACCCCCAGGGCTGTCAAACTCTATGGTTTTAGGAGGCGCGCCACAATGATATTAGAGATGCTCTGCACTCTATGGTTTGTGGAGACGCTCTGGGACGTGCGCTTTATGATACCGGAGACGGTCTGCGCTGCAGTTCCCCGGGCTCTATGGTTCCTGGAGACGCTCTGGGTGTGCGCTCTATGATTGCGGAGACGCTCAACGCGGCACTTCCAGCAGGCTCTATGGTTCCTGGATGAGGCTCTGCTCGCCGACCGCCGCCGGATTCCTTCATTGCGGAAGTGCGCGGTGTCCATGGAGACCAAGATGGCGGCGCCTGTTTGTTGCGGGGAGATCTCCGGGGCCACGGGATTAGGGGGCGGGATATCAGTAATACCGACTCTCTCGTGGCTCCCGGACAGTGTCCTGCTGGAGGTGCTCAGCTTCCTCTCTGTGCGGGACCTGATCCGGAGCGGCCGGTGAGGCAGGGGCGGGTGTGGGTAATGTAGGGGGTAAGGGGGGGTGGGAGATGGCAAATAAGGTGTAAGGGGCATGAAGAGGGTAGGAGGGGCAAGGGGGGTTGCAAATAAGGTGTAGGGGGTAGGAGGGACAAGGGGGATATGGCAAATAAGGTGTAGGGGGCATGAAGAGGGTAGGAGGGGCAAGGATGGCAAATAAGGTGTAGAGGCAACAGGGAAGATGGCAAATGAGGTGTTGGGGACATGAAGAGGGAAGGGGGGAGAAGATGGTAAGATGTAGGAGGAGGGGGGGCAACATAAGAGATGAGGGTAAATAGAGGGGGGATTAATATATAAGGGAGGGGAAAAAATAGGATAGCAGGTGCAAGGTGGTAAATAGATGGGTCAAGGTGGCAGATGAAGGGCGAGGGCAAAATAGGAGCCCAATAAGGGAAAATTTAAGGTGTGGGGGGGCAAAGACAGGGGGTTTTCATGGATCTATAGATGGTGGGGACCAATAGACGGTCGGTGACAAGGGGAAGATGGGGCAAAGTGGCGCAAGGAGGCAGTAGTTAGTGGGGGTAAAAGATAAATGGGGTTCACTCTTCTTTTTCAGAGTCTGTAAGAGGTGGAAGAGGCTGGTTATGGACAAGTCACTGTGGAGAAATGTTGACCTGACCCCATACAAGGTCTGTTTTTTAAAAAAATTCTCACCTTATATTATACCAGGTCCTCCACACACAACCTCTAATTTATAGAATCAAATTGCATTAGTACTCTGTGTTCGTATCAGTAGTTAAACATTAAGGCTGGTTAGAAATGTTAAGGGTGCAGTTCCATGTGCCTGCCCCAAAAAACAACCCTGTACAAAAAATATTACAATCTAATTGGCTTCCTCAAACTTGTCTACCTGTGCTAAAGGCCAATGTCTCTCTGAGTTTTTGTTCATTTGTAAGTTAATTACAAGTTGCATTTATTCAGGGTTTCTGAACCTGGTGAGTGTTTAAGTATCAAGTATATACTTTACCCTTATGTCTCTCTGTTTTTGGGGTCTTTGACTGTGCAAACTTCTGTGGAACACTGTGACATCAGACCAAAGGGAGCAACCAGAGGAAATTATACCCCTCCCATTCCCCCTCCGGATACAAATACATGTTTTGCTTTTCTCTGCGCACACTTGATTTAAGTAGACCAGTGGTTTCCAACTTTTGTTTGGTTGAGGAACCTTATGTGAAATTCTAACGAACCCCTGACCCTCTGTAATAGCAAATCTGAGATCAGATGCATTGTAAGGAACCCCGACCCTCTCTAATAGCGCGTCTGAGATCAGATGGGGATCTTTTTGCATTCGCAAAGGAACCAGACAAGGGTGCCCCATTTCTCCTCTCTTATTTGCACTGTCTCTGCAAGTTGTGCCCATTAGATAAAAGGTACTCAAAGCTATATCAACAAAATAAATTGGGCATTATTTGCAAAAGATGTGGTTTGTCGCAAATCTAAAGGTCATCATTCCAGAAATATGCAAAATAATAAAGACCTTTAGCACTTTCAGGTTAGGGTTAAGGTACATTTTGAGAAGTTGGTTCATACAACTGAACCATCTTGATTCAAACATTTTAAATTCAGCTTCGGCCCCCTCTCTTAAATTGGCAAACAAAACACCTTAAAATATCTTTCCACATTTTCAGTTTTACTGGCTAAACTATCCAGATATTCGCCATAAGATACAAAAGAAACTTTAGACTTTTGGAAATATCTAAACCTCTCTTTTTTCTGGGTAGTTGTGCAGTAATTAAATCTATTATATTCCTAATAATGTTGCCTCTAATGATCATTGAGTTCCGATAGCTAAATTATATTTATCAAAACAAAGGGGCGGTGTCGCTTTACTGAACGTATCCAATAATTTGCCTATTCAAATGAAAACCTCTAAGTAAAAGGGGACCCTACACTAACTTTACAAAAATAACGGTGTTCCCGGCACAATCTGATCTTCCATTTGCACTGTTCAAAATGTATTGCCCAGAGACACAACATAGGAAAGTGTTTGAAAAAGATGTGGTGGAAACCCAAACCTCGCTAGGTTCTTGCCATTTCAGAATAATCCACATGTCATATTTGGTTCAGTCAATATCCCTTACAATACCTGGAGAAAGAAAGGAATGTCGCAGGTTAAGGACCTTCTTTATATTTGCTCACGCAATCAAATATGATTAAATGGGGGGGGGGGGAACTATATAATTCGCATCTATTCACTTTTCTACAAGCCAGGGGCTGTGTGAACGAGATTACAATAATGTCTAGAGTTGTGGGAACATAATGGAGATGATTCAGCTGTACATATAGCGAAATCCCCAATGTTTAAATGTTTAGGCAAAACTTTTGTTTAAACCATTTATTTTACATAAGGCAGGACATTTAAATTACAACGTACCGTAAGTAGGGATATATGATAAAGTGTAAATTTATCATAGGTCGAACTTGATGGACGTATGTCTTTTTTTCAACTTCCTCTACTATGTAACTATGTAAAGACTCTATCTTCCTCTCATTGATATCCTCTTAGAACATAGTAAAATCCAGGTATTATGTAGGGCTACTCTACAAGAAGTACACAATGTTTTTAACATACTGTTCCCATAATCTCCCATGGCAAAGAACATATGTAGTAGAAAGACAAACTGATGCTGGTCCTAAATGTATATTTCGTAAGGCAGACCTCATACATTGTGTGACGGTAGGGGCAGTGTGGCATGATATAATAAAGGTTATTTGCTGCCCCTATCAGTCAAGATGGCGACAGTCCACGTGGTTAACTGGCCTTCAAAAGGCTGGAAAATGGCTACTAGTCCTGGTAATACAGCTCAACCCCCTTATAACGCTGTGCTTGGGGTCCAAAGAAACACATCGCGTTATAAGCAGATCGTGTTAGAGATGATGTACAATTGTATGCATTGTACAATAAAGTATTTAAGATACTAATAATCGTGTTGTAAAGTATTCATAAATACAAAAATTGGGAGCCACGCTTGCATCGCGCTATAAGCGGATCCGCGTTGTAACGGATCGCGTCATAACGGGGTTGAGCTGTAGTTAAGCCTTGTTATGTGTTTCCCTGTGTATTTTGTAACTAGTTTTTATGGGATGTTTGTTTTTTCTGCTGTATGTGCGCCTCATTGTATGCCTGGGCCAGTAACAATGGCTAAGTGACCAGCATACAATGAGTCAGGCACTAGCCTTTTTGTTAGATCAGATGCAGTGCTTGTGGGGAAGGACGAGCCCGCCTGCTGGTAGAGTGCACACTCAAAGCGGAGCATTGTTATCTCCCCGGCACCCAGGCGTCAACCCCTGCGGTGGGTACACAGCCAGGGCCTGGGTCCTAGACCTGTCGACTTGGTTCCCATTGGTAAGTTCCAATTTCCAAAACTCCCAAGCCCCACTCCTAGGGACAGTGATTAGCACTAGCACTGCCCATGGCCCTGATTGGTCTGTCCTGGAACCACCCCCCGGCTCCTGATTTGATCAGTGGAGGAAATGACTAGCTTTGGCAGCACCCTGCACCTAGCAAATTAACAGCCCCCCCCCCCCCCCTCGTCTTCTCGATTCATGGCAAGTTGTTGCTTTGTGCTGCTCCCTGTTTGCTCTGGCCAAAATAAACCGTTGTTTAACTCGTACGGTCTGCCTGGTGATTTGCAATCCCGTGCAGTCTTGTCAAACCCCCTGAATCATGACATTGCTTTTGGAAGAGCAGAAACATTGCAAAGTTCTAGAACAAAGTTGCGCAATTTATGCAAAATACATAGTCTTGCGTTCTCAAAGAGTTCAGAATCTTTTAATGGGGCAAAAATCTCCTTTAAAAACAAACAAAAAAAAAAAAAACATTTAGGAAGGATCAAAGTCACTAGCCAAAAAAAACTTGTATTGAGAAAATTGATGAAATCCTTGTCACAGGAGACCAGACGATTACACCAGGATCGAGGCCCCAAACAGAATGTAGGAGTTCAATAAAACGAGTTTTATTTTGACCAAAGCCAATAGTGAGCAACACTAGCAAAAACAGTCTCAACTCGCCAGAAACGGGGATCCCTAGCTAGCTAGGTGCTGGGTGCTGCTGAAGCAAGGTTACCCAAGATTTCTTCCATGCACAGTCCATCTCTAGATCCCAGTGACTTGGGATCGCCACCTTTTCGACTCTCGGTTTTGTATTTCCAGTTACTCTGAACCCGAGACTAACCACGAACAACTGTGGAGCTCTGATCGGCGTCGGCTTGCATAGTTTCCCAGCCTCCGTGAAAACATGGAAAACTGGGTGCCGACCAATCGGCAAAGAGATTGTCTTCACTTAGCCAATCGGAGGTTGAGGGCTTGTCTGAGATTGATCAATCAGGGTGGTGACACCACTTTCTAGGACAGCCCACCGGGAGGGGCTTAAGGAGAGTGGGAAATTGGAGCTAAACAATGGGAATCGAGACAATAAGACTAGAACCGAGCCCTCGGCTCACAGTTTTAGCCTGATACCTCTCACAGAGAGAGGCGCCTCACTGTCGGGGCTGAACAAAGCTTCTGCTCTGGGAGTTTGTGTTCCTCCGAGATGACGCTTCACCCATCCTCAATTCTCCATGGTACCCAAGCACCTGCGTTCTATGACTTTTGGCAGCGACTAAATTGCCGCTGCGACTATTCTCCGCAGGACTATCTCGCCATCGATGAAGGTGACTGCTTTAAAGATGGGTGCACATGTTCACGCGCTCCTGAAGGCAACAGCATTTATAGATGGCAGAGAGATGGCCCTGCAGTGAGTAGTCCCGGCAGCGAGTTGCATGGTGGCACAGCGCCACCAGTGATTTGGTCGCGGTCAAATGTCCTATTCCGCCGTACCTGGCCCTAGATAAAGGCTAACCCAATGATTCATTGAGCCTTGGCCTCGCTAAGTGAATTACGGGCCCAACACACAATGAATGTAAAACAATTAGTGTGCAAACTGATATCGTGATATAGTGCAGATAAATGGATGGTACCACACTGCTACTTGAATGTTCTATTCTCTTCCGTTGAATCGGGACATCACTGATCCAACCTCCATTGTGGGTACATGTAGGAAGAAACAAAATGCAAGATGCTGGTGCAATAACGTTTTGACTCCTACAACAGACAACACAAAGGGGGGTACAGTATAACTCGCAATCTCCCCAATGGTATCGTGCAGGGAGTGACTTGGGGCGCACTCCAACCCTATTCCGGTCTTGTCAGGTACTCTCTCTCGTCCTGTGCATGCAAGCAGCTGACTCCGTCTGTTCCACTGCCGAAGGGTTGATACGGTGGCCTCCACAGTCCAAAAGTCCTAACGCGTTTTGCTAGTCTGTCTGCTTCTTCTCGGGGTTATGTCAGCTGCTTGCATTTGCATCTTGCATTTTGTTTCTTCCCACATGTACCCACAATGGAGGTTGGATCAGTGATGTCCCGATTTCAACGGAGGAGAACAGAACATTCAAGTAGCAGTGTGGTATCATCCATTTATCTGCACTATATCACGATATCAGTTTGCGTCGTGAACACTAATTGTTTTACATTCTTGATTGATTGCAGTGGGGAAACTGCAAGTGTTTGGCAGCAGCTGATGTGTTTTTCACTTACAAGGCACTAATCATTTGTATGTTATCACTATCATATGTAGTAGTTTGTATTGTTTTGTATGATCACTATATCACCATGATTACAAGTTTGCATCGTAGTATATTATATTTTACCAACACACAATGAAGTCTACACAAGAATCGCTACAGAAATAAGAAACTGTTCTTTTACATGGGGGAATATGTTGGCAGCCATTGTGGCTACACTATCATGACTAGGTTAACCTGTGCATAGGTTGCCATTTTGATTCATAGGGGAAACCAGAAGGTTTACACTTAAATATGCAATGCCAGGCTGCCCCATCCCTCACACTCGTCTCCTCTCATCAGAACTATAAACAACTCCTGTTCTATATTGCAATAGAAGAGATACCCGTAATGATATTGAAAAGGATCCCGAATATTTGTTCAAAAGATGTTTTTCTTGAATTCATTTCTCTCGCAGCAGAGACTACATAGTAAAGGTCTTTGAAGGCACAGAGTGAGTTCTGTTGATTAAAAAAAAAAACACGCCCAGAGAGGTAATATCCGTATACACATACACGCCCAGAGAGGTAATACCCGTATACACATACACGCCCAGAGAGGTAATACCGGTATACACATACACGCCCAGAGAGATAATACCCGTATACACATACACGCCCAGAGAGGTAATACCCGTATACACCTACACGCCCAGAGAGGTAATACCCGTATACACATACACGCCCAGAGAGGTAATACCCGTATACACATACACGCCCAGAGAGGTAATACTGGTATACACAGACACGCCCAGAGAGGTAATACCGGCATACACATACACGCCCAGAGAGGTAATACCGGTATACACATACACGCCCAGAGAGGTAATACCGGTATACACATACACGCCCAGAGAGGTAAGACCGGTATACACATACACGCCCAGAGAGGTAATACCGGTATACACATACACGCCCAGAGGTAATACCGGTATACACATACACGCCCAGAGAGGTAATACCGGTATACACATAAACGCCCAGAGAGGTAATACCCGTATACACATACACGCCCAGAGGTAATACCGGTATACACATACACGCCCAGAGAGGTAATACCGGTATACACATACACGCCCAGAGAGGTAATACCGGTATACACATACACGCCCAGAGAGGTAATACCGGTATACACATACACGCCCAGAGGTAATACCCGTATACACATACACGCCCAGAGGTAATACCCGTATACACATACACTCCCAGAGAGGTAATACCCGTATACACATACACGCCCAGAGAGGTAATACCCGTATACACATACACGCCCAGAGAGGTAATACCCGTATACACATACACGCCCAGAGAGGTAATACCCGTATACACATACACGCCCAGAGGTAATACCCGTATACACATACACGCCCAGAGAGGTAATACCCGTATACACATACACACCCAGAGAGGTAATACCGGTATACACATACACGCCCAGAGAGGTAATACCGGTATGCACATACACTCCCAGAGAGATAATACCGGTATACACATACACGCCCAGAGAGGTAATACCGGTATACACAGACACACCCAGAGAGGTAATACCCGTATACACATACACGCCCAGAGAGGTAATACCGGTATACACAGACACGCCCAGAGAGGTAATACCGGTATACACAGACACGCCCAGAGAGGTAATATCCGTATACACATACACGCCCAGAGAGGTAATATCCGTATACACATACACGCCCAGAGAGGTAATATCCGTATACACATACACGCCCAGAGAGGTAATACCCGTATACACATACACGCCCAGAGAGGTAATACCCGTATACACATACACGCCCAGAGAGGTAATACCCGTATACACATACACTCCCAGAGAGGTAATACCCGTATACACATACACGCCCAGAGAGGTAATACTGGTATACACAGACACGCCCAGAGAGGTAGTACCGGTATACACAGACACACCCAGAGAGGTAATACCCGTATACACAGATACACCTAGAGAGGTAATACCCGTATACACATACACGCCCAGAGAGGTAATACAGGTATACACAGACACACCCAGAGAGGTAATACCCGTATACACATACACTCCCAGAGAGGTAATACCGGTATACACATACACGCCCAGAGAGGTAATACCCGTATGCACATACACGCCCAGAGAGGTAATACCGGTATGCACATACACTCCCAGAGAGGTAATACCGGTATACACATACACGCCCAGAGAGGTAATACTCGTATACACATACACGCCCAGAGAGGTAATACCCGTATACACATACACGCCCAGAGGTAATACCCGTATACACATACACGCCCAGAGAGGTAATACCCGTATACACATACACACCCAGAGAGGTAATACCGGTATACACATACACGCCCAGAGAGGTAATACCGGTATGCACATACACTCCCAGAGAGATAATACCGGTATACACATACACGCCCAGAGAGGTAATACCGGTATACACAGACACACCCAGAGAGGTAATACCGGTATACACATACACGCCCAGAGAGGTAATACCGGTATGCACATACACTCCCAGAGAGGTAATACCGGTATACACATACACACCCTGAGAGGTAATACCGGTATACACATACACGCCCAGAGGTAATACCCGTATACACATACACGCCCAGAGAGGTAATACCCGTATACACATACACGCCCAGAGAGGTAATACCCGTATACACATACACGCCCAGAGGTAATACCCGTATACACATACACGCCCAGAGAGGTAATACCCGTATACACATACACGCCCAGAGAGGTAATACCGGTATACACAGACACACCCAGAGAGGTAATACCCGTATACACATACACGCCCAGAGAGGTAATACCCGTATACACATACACGCCCAGAGAGGTAATACCCGTATACACATACACGCCCAGAGAGGTAATACCCGTATACACAGACACACCCAGAGAGGTAATACCCGTATACACGCCCAGAGAGGTAATACCCGTATACACATACACGCCCAGAGAGGTAATACCGGTATACACAGACACACCCAGAGAGGTAATACCCGTATACACAGACACACCTAGAGAGGTAATACCCGTATACACATACACTTCCAGAGAGGTAATACCGGTATACACAGACACACCCAGAGAGGTAATACCCGTATACACATACACGCCCAGAGAGGTAATACCCGTATACACATACACGCCCAGAGAGGTAATACCGGTATACACATACACGCCCAGAGAGGTAATACCGGTATACACATACACGCCCAGAGAGGTAATACCCGTATACACATACACGCCCAGAGAGGTAATACTCGTATACACATACACGCCCAGAGAGGTAATACTCGTATACACATACACGCCCAGAGAGGTAATACCCGTATACACATACACGCCCAGAGGTAATACCCGTATACACATACACGCCCAGAGAGGTAATACCCGTATACACATACACTCCCAGAGAGGTAATACCCGTATACACATACACGCCCAGAGAGGTAATACTGGTATACACAGACACGCCCAGAGAGGTAATACCGGTATACACAGACACACCCAGAGAGGTAATACCCGTATACACAGACACACCTAGAGAGGTAATACCCGTATACACATACACTTCCAGAGAGGTAATACCGGTATACACAGACACACCCAGAGAGGTAATACCCGTATACACATACACTCCCAGAGAGGTAATACCGGTATACACATACACGCCCAGAGAGGTAATACCCGTATACACATACACGCCCAGAGAGGTAATACCGGTATGCACATACACTCCCAGAGAGGTAATACCCGTATACACATACACGCCCAGAGGTAATACCCGTATACACATACACGCCCAGAGAGGTAATACCCGTATACACATACACGCCCAGAGAGGTAATACCCGTATACACATACACGCCCAGAGAGGTAATACCCGTATACACATACACGCCCAGAGGTAATACCCGTATACACATACACGCCCAGAGAGGTAATACCCGTATACACATACACGCCCAGAGAGGTAATACCCGTATACACATACACGCCCAGAGAGGTAATACCGGTATGCACATACACTCCCAGAGAGGTAATACCGGTATACACATACACGCCCAGAGAGGTAATACCGGTATACACAGACACACCCAGAGAGGTAATACCCGTATACACGCCCAGAGAGGTAATACCCGTATACACATACACGCCCAGAGAGGTAATACCGGTATACACAGACACACCCAGAGAGGTAATACCCGTATACACAGACACACCTAGAGAGGTAATACCCGTATACACATACACTTCCAGAGAGGTAATACCGGTATACACAGACACACCCAGAGAGGTAATACCCGTATACACATACACGCCCAGAGAGGTAATACCCGTATACACATACACGCCCAGAGAGGTAATACCCGTATACACATACACGCCCAGAGAGGTAATAATTGTATACACAGACACACCCAGAGAGGTAATACCCGTATACACGCCCAGAGAGGTAATACCCGTATACACATACACGCCCAGAGAGGTAATACCGGTATACACAGACACGCCCAGAGAGGTAATACCGGTATACACAGACACACCCAGAGAGGTAATACCCGTATACACAGACACACCCAGAGAGGTAATACCCGTATACACATACACTCCCAGAGAGGTAATACCGGTATACACAGACACACCCAGAGAGGTAATACCCGTATACACATACACTCCCAGAGAGGTAATACCGGAATACACATACACGCCCAGAGAGGTAATACCGGTATACACATACACGCCCAGAGAGGTAATACCCGTATACACATACACGCCCAGAGAGGTAATACCCGTACACATACACGCCCAGAGAGGTAATACCCGTATACACATACACGCCCAGAGAGGTAATACCCGTATACACATACACGCCCAGAGAGGTAATACTGGTATACACATGCCCAGAGAGGTAATACCCGTATACACATATACACCCAGAGAGGTAATACCCGTGTACACATACACGCCTAGAGAGGTAATACCCGTATACACATACACGCCCAGAGAGGTAATACTGGTATACACAGAAACGCCCAGAGAGGTAATACCGGTATACACAGACACACCCAGAGAGGTAATATCCGTATACACATACACGCCCAGAGAGGTAATACCCGTATACACATACACGCCCAGAGAGGTAATACCCGTATACACATACACGCCCAGAGAGGTAATACCCGTATACACATACACGCCCAGAGAGGTAATACCCGTATACACATACACGCCCAGAGAGGTAATACCCGTATACACATACACGCCCAGAGAGGTAATACCCGTATACACATACACGCCCAGAGAGGTAATACCCGTATACACATACACGCCCAGAGAGGTAATACCCGTATACACATACACGCCCAGAGAGGTAATACCCGTATACACATACACGCCCAGAGAGGTAATACCCGTATACACATACACGCCCAGAGAGGTAATACCCGTATACACATACACGCCCAGAGAGGTAATACCCGTATACACATACACGCCCAGAGAGGTAATACCCGTATACACATACACGCCCAGAGAGGTAATACCCGTATACACATACACGCCCAGAGAGGTAATACCCGTATACATATATACACCCAGAGAGGTAATACCCGTGTACACATACACGCCCAGAGAGGTAATACCCGTATACACATACACGCCCAGAGAGGTAATACCCGTATACACATATACACCCAGAGAGGTAATACCCGTGTACACATACACGCCTAGAGAGGTAATACCCGTATACACATATACACCCAGAGAGGTAATACCCGTGTACACATACACGCCTAGAGAGGTAATACCCGTATACACATACATGGCCAGTATTATCTTAAAAAAAAATACAGGACAGTACGGTTCAATACTGGACACCTGGCAACCCTACAAGCACACCATTGTAAAAAAAAAAAAAAACAAAACACTGAACATTTATCTACTATATATTTGTGAAAGCACTGTATGTCTGCGTCCCTAGCGGCAATCTCATTGGTCCCTTGGCCCGCCCGCCCCCGCACACCTCTCATTGGCCTGAGGCGGAGTGAAGGGCCAAAGGACACAACACACACACACACACCGTGTCTCCCGCGCTTTCACCCCTCCCCCGGCGCCGCTACAGTCAGCGGGACACACACACTATTATTACCCCTTCAGCGCCCCCCCCCACCCAGTGTCAGCGGCCGTGCGAGACCCCCCTTCTATATCTCCCACCTCTCCCCCCCCACACATATACATGCCCCCCCTCCCCGGCGCTACAACTCACCCCTTCCCTGGCGGGGGAACAGCCAGTGGCCAGGCAGGCTGCCTCGCGGCGCCGAGTACCCAAGATGGCGGCGCCCGGGACACAGCGGGGGAGCGGCCACAACACGCTGCCTCCCGCCTCAGATCCAAAAATTGCAAAAGGGCAATCAAATTAGCAAAAATGGATAATGAAAAAAGGATTGCAATAGAAAGTAAGGTCAACCCTAAAAAGTTCTTTAAGTACCTTAATAACAAAAAAATGAGAAAAGAAAATATAGGATCCTTTCAGTGTGAGATGGGTAGGCAGATTATTATTGGAGATAAGGAAAAAGCTGAGGTATTAAACAAATTCTTTGCCTCTGTGTTTACCAGGGAAAAATCAAGTTCAATAGTAGTGCTGCAGGAGGAAGCCACAACCTCCATATTAATGAACAATTGGTTAACTGAGGAAGAAGCGACTTGAAAAAATTAAAGTAAATAAGACACATTGCCCAGATGGTATGCATCCAAGAGTTCTCAATGAGTTAAGCTCAGTAATAGCCAAACCATTATATTTAATATTCAAGGACTCAATTTCCACAGGCTCAGTACCACAAGATTGGCGTAAAGCAGATGTGGTGCCTATATTTAAAAAGGGAGCTAGATCACAACCGGGAAATTACAGACCTGTAAGCCTGACTTCAATAGTAGGGAAACTACTTGAAGGTTTAATACTGGATAATATTCAGGAATACCTAATGGCAAACAAAATTATTAGTAATAGTCAGCATGGATTTATGAAGGATAGATCTTGCCAAAATCACCTTATTTGTTTCTTTGAGGAGGTAAGTAGGAATTTAGACCAGGGAAATGCAGTTGATGTGGTCTACTTAGATTTTGCAAAGACTTTTGATACGGTTTCACACAAGAGGTTGGTGTACAAAATAAAGAAAATTGGACTCGGTGATAATATATGCACCTGGATTGAAAACTGGTTAAAGGACAGACAACAGAGGGTTGTCATAAATTGAACTTTTTCAGGTTGGGTTAAAGTCGTGAGTGGAGTACCTCAGGGATCGGTACTGGGATGACTTCTTTTTAACTTGTTTATTAATGACCTTGAGGTTGGGATCGAGAGCAAAGTCTCCATCTTTGCTGATGATACTAAATTGTGTAAGGTAATAGAATCAGAGCAGGATGTAATTTCTCTTCAGAATGACTTGGAGAGACTGGAAACGTGGGCAGGTAAATGGCAGATGAGGTTTAATACAGATAAATGTAAGGTTATGCATTTGGGATGCAAGAATAAAAAGGCGACTTACAAATTAAATGGAGATATATTGGGGGAGTCCTTGATGGAGAAGGATTTAGGAGTGCTTGTAGACTGCAGGCTTAGCAATAGTGCCCAATGTCATGCAGTAGCTGCAAAGGCAAACAAGATCTTATCTTGCATCAAACGGGCAATGGATGGAAGGGAAGTAAACATAATTATGCCCCTTTTCAAAGCACTAGTAAGACCACACCTTGAATATGGAGTACAATTTTGGTCACCAATCCTAAGAAAATACATTATGGAACTAGAGAGAGTGCAGAGAAGAGCCACCAAATTAATACAGGGGATGGACAATCTAATTTGAGGAGAGGCTAGCTAAATTAGATTTATTTACATTAGAAAAGAGGCGTCTAAGAGGGGTTATGATAACTATATACAAATATATTCGGGGACAATACAAGGAGCTTTCAAAAGAACTATTCATCCCACGGGCAGTACTAAGGACTCTGGGCCATCCCTTAAGGTTGGAGGAAAGGAAATTTCACCAGCAACAAAGGAAAGGGTTCTTTACAGTAAGGGCAGTTAAAATGTGGAATTCATTACCCATGGAGACTGTGATGGCACATACAATAGATTTGTTCAAAAAAAGGTTGGACATCTTTTTAGATGGGAAAGGTATACAGGGATATACCAAATATGTATACATGGGAAGGATGTTGATCCAGGGATTAATCCGATTGCCAATTCTTGGATTCAGGAAGGAATTAATTTTTCCCCTTAATGGGGTTTTTTGTTTGCCTTCCTCTGGATCAATAAGTAAGTATAGATATAGAATAAAGTATCTGTTGTCTAAATTTAGCATAGGTTGAACTTGATGGACCTATGTCTTTTTTCAACCTCATCTACTATGTAACTATGTAACTGATTTATATTTGTGCCAAAGAACAGTATACAGGAGATACTGGGAGAGTTGCAAGTTTATGCAGTAAAATGATGATCTTAAAGGAACAATCAGAGCCGTTTTTTATTTTATTTTAAAACATTGGTTAAAGCGGTGGGGGGGGGGGGACGGGGTGGGTGTCGGGTCTCCAGAGTTGAACCCCACCTCCGAAGACCCCTCACTTCCCGAGCTACAGACCTTCAAAGGGGGTGCCGATATCCTTGCAAAGTTTAAAGCTCCCGCCTCACGCTGCCCAATGAGAACCCGATGATGTTATGGCTTCCCTCAGGTTCACAGGGCGTGGGAGCTTTGAAACGCAGCCATTGCATGAACCCTGCTAGCGGAGAGGCTACCGGCGCCACCTACGGATGCCCCTACTCCTGTGTCTCCGGAAGCAGGGGGTCCCCGGAGCTGAAATTAATATGGTTCATCTCCGGAGACCCGCTGCTTTAATCTTATGTTTTTGTTAAAAAATTGCATGCTTGGATTTCCTCTTTAAAGGCACTTCCCATAGTCTCTGTGACAAAGCGCCGTTACCATATTAATCCTGCTATAACATTTTAGTAAAATGACGCCGAGGACAGTGCTGAACAAGAAAGTCTAATCCAGGTCTGCAAAAAAATAGTCCATCATTAAATATATTTAAGGCATGCTGATTGTTTTGTAATAGTCCTGGTAAACATCCAGGTGATGTGAGCATATTTCTTTTGTGCTCTTTCGCCTTCAGTATATAATACACAAGATACTTGTGCACTAATAGAGAATCACCAAAGTTATTTTAAACGAAAAAAATATATAATATATTTTGGGTGCCATACTCACCACCACGATCAACACGGTGTAGCCATGTAAAGAAATAAACCGAGTAGCGCTCCAAATGCTGGCAGCAAAGAATCAGGATGGTTTACTAATATAAAAAGTCAGAACATAAGGGAACTAAAACATATATAAAAGTAGCGAGGATCTTACACTCGGATTCGATTGGGGTTGACCCTCTTCAAAGATAGTGACAATACAATTGATTTCCTTATTTGTAAAAATCTTTGCAGTAAACTCAAAGCTAACGTGAATTATTTGTTTTCTTAACAGCTAAATTCAAAGATATTGTGGCATCTCGTACGGCACTGGCTGGGGACCGGCTTGCAAACCTTAAAGATCAAAGGGCTTTTGCGTTCAATGAAGAAGCAGGAGTTCTTAACCCCAGCTGTTCTTCAGGTGCTGGAGAAACGTTACCCCAGCCTTGAAAACCTTCATTTGGAAGAGACCAGCCTCCGGTCCCTGAGCTACGACTGTCTACCATCAACATTGAAAACGCTTGAGCTTTCCCATTGCGAGATCCCGTTGGTCTGGTTCAAAGGATCTCCAGCCAAGAGCAGAAGCCTCCCCAACCTGGAGAACCTCATCCTCAACAATGTGTCCTCATTCTCCAGCCACCACTTGGAGACAATCTGCAGCCAGTCGGTTCTCAAGACCCTATTCCTCTCCGGCACTTACAGAGTGACTGACCTTGGAATCCAGAAGGCGGTGAACTGTCTGAGGGGGTTAGAGCACTTAAAACTTCATGGTTGTAATATTACAGACATCACGCTGCACTTAATAGGTTGTCACATGAAGCGTCTCCGGACCTTGTCCCTCACAAACTTCTGCTCTCTGACAGACGCAGGTCTTGCCTGCCTCTCTGGCGTCAAGACGCTAGAGAAGCTGTGGCTAGAATACTGCTTCCGCCTCTCCCCGAATTCTATTACGGAAGTGTGCATCAGCCTCCCAGCCCTAAATTATCTCAATCTCAATGGGATCTTGTTTGAGGGCCAAGGGATAGACGAGATAAAGAAGAGCCTCCCAAACTGCAGAGTTACTAACTTATTCCCCGACATGGATTCAATGGCCAAGTATTAATTAGAAGGCAGTAAAAAAACATACCTCAAGGGCAAGCATGGCAACTTGTACTGCTCAGAATTAACCTGTGTGTCAATTTCCACTCTTCTTAAATGTAACCTCAAGATGTTCATGTGTTTATACTCTAGTGTCATTCTACTTAGGACCAAAGTGACCTAATGGCAGTGATATGTTTATTGGATTAAAGGGTCAGTTCTATGGAGGACCACAACAATCTCTAATCACAGTAACCTGTCAATCTGGTCCTATATGGAACTGACCCATTAGTGATCGATTACAAAAGGACAGCAGCATGTTCCAACACAAAAGTAAGCTATTGTTATTCTTATGACAAAGGAGAACTTTTATGTTCCAACTCGGTTATTCATTCCTTTATTCAGCCTGGAAAATCCCAGATAAACGTCCTGATGACTAGTGAAGCTCTCCAGGAATTCCAAGGGTGGATGATGCATTGTGCTGCATGGTCTGAAGCCCACTTCTAGTCCTTGGCAAATACGTCCTCATTCTCCATCTACCACATGGAGACCGTCTGCATCCAGTCAGTTCTGAAGACCCTGTCCCTCTCCGGCACTTAGTGTCCAACATCGGAAAGCAGAAGGCAGTTTCCCCTATTGCAATATGCCATATATCATCTCACACTTGAGTGTGTCACTTGAAACCCATCCAGTTTTTATAACCGTTACGGTTTTTCAGGATCATGGAATGGGGGGATTCATGCTGGAACTGGGGATATTCGTCCTTTGTTGCAACACAAAACAAAAATTCAGATCTATGATGGAGACTTCCCGATGTGAAAGAATTGTGTGGTCATTTGAAAGAACCAGTAACCCTGCCTTGTATCGTGAATTCTTCGTAATTTCTCTGGTGTATGCCTCTCCACAACAACTGCTATGTAAGGATACCAGATGAAGAGCAGGAAAGGTTTGTGTTGCTCCAGAGGAAGAGTAACCAAGAAGGGGAAATGGTGAATCTTAATATGCTGCAGCCTCTCTGGTACTTCAGAAATATCATTGTGAGGGAGGCCTGTCGTGTGTACCCATGAAGAGGAACCCGGTGACTTCAAAAGCTCTGTACCCACTGTTTAAATCTATGAAGTTCTCTCACGTTGATCCATTAATGAGGCAATCCTTCCGGGGACCAAAGTGTACTAATGGCAGTGACAAGTTTCGGGGTTGCCTTTTTTTACCCAAATCTTTTGTATTTTTAAGTAAATATTTTTAAAGTTGGCTTGTAAACATGGTGAATTGGGAGGGCTTAAATTTCCTCTGGCACCTCCCTTTTTTTTCTGATTTTGTGATGTGTTCATTCGAAGCTCCCATAGCCAAAGCCCTTCCGCTCTCCTTATCTTCATTGGCTTATACATAGTAGATGAGGTTGAAAAAAGACATACGTCCATCAAGATCAACCTATGCTAAATTTAGGTAACAGAAACGTTATCCTATATCTATACTTACTTATTGAACCAGTGGAAGGCAAACAAAAAAACCCAGTCATATCATCCAATGATTTCTCATAAGGGGAAAAATAAATTCCTTCCTGACTCAAAGAATTGGCAATCGAATTAATCCCTTGATCAACATCCTTCCCATGTTTACTTATTTGGTATATCCCTGTATACCTTTCCTTTCTAAAAAGATGTCCAACCTTTTTTTGAAATTTTTTTTGTATGTGCCATCACAGTCTCCATGGGTAATGAATTCCACATTTTAACTGCCCTTACTGTAAAGAACCCTTTTTTTTTGTTGCTGGTGAAATCTCCTTTCCTCCAACCTTAAGGGATGACCCTGAGTCCTTTGTACTGCCCTTGGGATGAATAGTTAATTTGAAAGCTCCTTGTACTGTCCCCGAATATATTTGTATTGAGTTATCATATCTCCTCTTAGACGCCTCTTTTCTAATGTAAATCAATCTAATTTAGCTAGCCTCTCCTCATAAAATAGATTGTCCATCCCCTTTATTAATTTGGTGGTTTTTCTCTGCACTCTCTCCAGAATGTCTTTTCTAAGGAGTGGTGCACAAAATTGTACTCCATACTTAAGGTGTGGTCTTACTAATGCTTTGTAAAGGGGCATAATTATGTTTACTTCCCTTCCATCCATTGCCCGTTTAATGCAAGATAAGATCTTCTTTGACTTTGCAGCTACTGCATGACTTTGGGCACTATTGCTAAGCCTGCTGTCTACAAGCACTCCTAAATCCTTCTCCATCAAGGATTCCCCCAATTTATCCCCATTTAATTTGTAAGCCGCCTTTTTATTCTTGCATCCCAAATGCATAACCTTACATTTATCTGTATTAAACCTCATCTGCCATTTACCTGCCCACGTTTCCAGTCTCTCCAGGTCCTTCTGGAGAGAAATTACATCCCGCTCTGATTCTACCACCTTACACAATTTAGTATCATCAGCAAAGATGGAGACTTTGCTCTCGATGCCAACCTCAAGGTCATTAATAAACGAAATTATCAATAAGGATGGTGTGGGAAAAGGGTAAAGAAAACACTTGATTCACAAACACTGCCCCCTCTCCCCCCCCAATTAAAGTAGCTAAATCTTTGCTTTTTGTCCAGTTCTATTTAGGGAAGCCAATTAATGTGGCTCATTTTTCTTTTGGTCGACTGAGGGATTGCAACTTTAAATGGTATCACCATTATGACCCATGAAACTAATCATGATGTTATATATGATTAGCAGTAGATTCCTATACAAAAATGTGTGTGTGTGTATTTTGAGGTTTGAAAAGGGTGTTGCATATTGACAGCAGGACCTGTCCATTTTCTAGATACACCACCTGGTCTTCCTCTTAGGCTCATGGAGATGTATTGAAGCTTTGAATCAAAGCTAGTCCTTTAGAAGAAGACATGGGCCGCCATTTAGTGCATGAACACCGTGTTATTAAAATTAAGATCTCATTGGGTCAACATGCCAACTTCAAGGTGCAATCCCACCTGAAGTCATGTATCTTGTAGTCAAAGTCCATAGCCACTTGTGTGGGAAACCAAGCACTTGCAAAGCTTCTATCCAGCACCGCTGACGAGCTTTTGACATTTTGCATGTGGTTAGAATCCGAAAAACGCTGTAGTGGGTTTGAGTATTGTGGAATAATCACCCGTAACTGAAAGTAATGCCGCATCCATGGTTGGTGCACGCGTGGCCACGGGGTAGACGTGACGTGGAGGCGTGTCGGAGGCGTGGCAGTGACGTCACAGAGCTGGTCCGCCCTCATTGGGCAAACCGCTCATATTACCCGGCACGCCATTTTTATCGCACCGCCCGCGCCATCGTACTCACCACGGATGCGAGCTAACGATGTACAGTGGTCTAAATCAAAACTCGGGGATGAGAGGCCATTTTTTTACCAAGTAGTCTTCCGGTATTGGAATACACCTTACAAGTCCGTTCAAGTCAAAGGGGCTGCAAGGGGTCTTCCAGAGCTAGGTGCCTTGTGGCAGAACACTGTTTGGTAAACATGGACCATAATGTTTAGAATGACTCATATTTATCGTTTTCCTTTTTTTTGCTACTACTCTACTCCTTGCTTCATCCAACTATAAATCTGGTTTTGATTTCCTTGCCCAACAAGTGCTACACTTCACCTATATACAACTGCTATGAACAAGCTATTCCGTTTTTTTTTATTTATTTCATTGACAATTTCCTGTATCGCTGTTACTTTTTTTTGGTCATGGTGTTTTTAACCATGACATATGGTAACAACGGGGAGAATTGGAGTTAACTGTTTTTCTTGTTTTGCAGGCTGTGACCTTAATTTGTTTTAATGCAAACGTTATTTTCTAATTGTTTCTGCGGAGGCTCGTTCTGGTTACTGGTTGCAAATTTCTCTCTCTCTCGGGGGGCAGGATGGGCCTAGAGGTTTACATTTGATTAAAAGCGCCCCCAACCCCCCACCTCCCCCACACACATATATCAGAAGCACTGATGAAAATTAAATGGGTTTCAGAAGAAACTGAAACAGCCCAATGTTTGCTTTAAAGCAGCATACCTTTAAGGAAAACCAATTGCCTAAGTTGACGATCGATCCGTTCTCCCGGGATCAATCGGTGAATATCCTGCTCCCTGGGTTCGCCTAATGGCTGCCTTTTGCATCTGTTCTTCAGTCAGTGGAATGCAACAACTGCAGTAGAACCTCCATATTACCACGGGTAACATTGTTGTCTATTGTTACAGCTTTCAACGCCGTCATAGTCTCCTGCTGGGAACACTGCAACACTTTCCTGTTTGTGATCATTTGTTGCCAAAGCTCTTGCACTGCTGGGTTAAAAAAAAGACGTGCGTTAGAGCAGGGGTGCGCAAACTATTGGTTCTGCGCCCCCACCCCCCACCTTGTTTTCCGGTGTCAAATGATGCCGCAGGATCATGTGACGTCACGCCATGACCCCGCGGTGTCATTTGACGCTGTGTTGCCATGGCGACTGGTCACGTAAACCGGTGCCGCGGCGTCATTTGACGCCACGTTGCCATGGCGACGCGTCACCCCCTGCTTCTGAATCCCGGTAAGTTGAGAGTTGCCGAGGGCCTCACGCGATCCCCCCTGGCATTAAATAAAAAGCCTTGGGGAAGAGCGCGGGGCCTCTGCAACCGCCCGCGCACCCGTTTTACAGGACACTACACACTAAAGGTTAGGAAGTATAATTAGATACTACAGCAAATAGAAATACCACTTGCAAGCATATTTGCATGTCTCTGGTCTGCAACCCTGTCTTTCCCCATTATCTCTTAGCATACAATGCTTCAACTGCAGCCAGGAATTCTGAGTAATGACATGCAAATGAGCACCATATTTCATCAATAGTACAAAACTTATTTATTAAAAACAAAACATAGGATTTTGAATGTTTTGCTGCTAAGCAAAGTAACATTTGTTTAAAGCTGCAGTTCAGTCAATATCCTGCATGTGTGTTTTTTTTAATAAATCAGTTCTGTAGTAAGAAAAAATACTTTTAGCATTTTCTGTTTTTAAAAAAACAACTTTGAAAGACCAATTTTCTTGTATCCTATTTTAACAGCCATTTGCTAAGGCTCTGCCCCTTCCTGTCCTGTCACAAGCCCTGGCACACCCCTTTGTCAGCCCTGCCCTCCCTCTAGCACATGTCAGTGCAGGAGTGCTCATGAATATTCATGAGCTTCCACTGACAGACAAGCAGAATATAAACAGATCCCTTCACTAATTATGTCACCAAATTTCGACCTATCAATACATGGAGAACGAATTGACCTGCAGCTATACAGTTCTTTAGGTAATTAGAGATTGCACACATAAAACTATTGAAGTAAAAAAATAAATAAAAAAAAAAAAAAAAAAAAGACTGAACTGCAGCTTTAAGGAAGACTTAAGTTTTATTGTTGCAAATGGACAGGAATTGAACTGTCCACAAAGGGTCAGCAGAGCTTCCTGTTAAAGGCCGAGTCCAGCCTGCTGTTTCCTCATCATCGACCCCAGCACTATTGTTCCCCACTTTGTCTTGTTCTCTTTCGCGGTCCTGCCACTTGCTGTATGATAGTGTGATATATTTGTTGTGTTCCATGTGCGTTGTGCTGTAGTATAGTGCTTGTCATACAGCCAGTATCACAAGCACGCTGCCTTGGTGTTACATTTTACTCCTCCCTCGCGTTCTCCTCTCGCATTCAGACTCGAATTTCCCATTAGGCCGGGCCTTGGGGCGCCAAAAATGTCCATCCCCATATGCATTTGCCGCGCTCTCGGGCCTATCGGAGACCTAATGGGAATACACTTGGTTGTGTTTTGCTGCCCTCTATCTCCTTTGGAACCCCAGCGTCAAATGACGCCGCCGATGACATAATGTCACATGGTGTCTCGTTGCCATGACAACGTGACGCCATGACGTCATGGTAGCGCGACGCAGTGCGCCGTCGCGTTGACGCCCCCGAGGCTTTATTAGACGCTGGGCTTCCAAGGGAGATAAAGGGCAGCAGCAAGGAGGCGGCAGGACACACGTAAGCGCCAAGGGGCGCAATGTAGCTAAAACCTGTAGTTATTTCCTCCGTAACATTGCAAAGATACTTCCCTCTTTCGCTCTACTGCTACAACTCTTAAGGCTAGGTCCTTGGGGCCGAGGCCGCTTGCTGCCGAGGCCGCTTGCTGCCTTGGCCGCCATGTTGCGCGACCAGATTTTTCTGAAGACCGTAAAACGGTCTTTAGAACTGTCGATGGAGCGCTGGCCACGCCCTGGCGGTTCAGCCAATGAGGGTGAGGCTGCCGGGTGATATCTTCGCCACGCCCTCCCCCCCCTCTTTCCCACCTGCACGTGCTGGCACCAGCCTGGCAGGCGCGCGTGTAGCGCTGACACCGGGGCCATAGCCTAAGGCCGCGTCCATAGATAGTGCTTGCGGGCGCGCTTCCGCTCGGCACTGAGCCCCTACTGCCGCAATGAGTGGCTTTAGTAGGGGCTCGCCTTGCGGAAGCGTAGGTCTTAGGGAAATTTTAAATTTTCCCGCTTGCCGGAGCGCAGGGCCGGTCACGTGAGCGGTTCGCCCAATGAGGGCGAACCAGCTCCGTGACGTCACTGGCCCGCCCGCCGACACGCCCCCGGACGGTGCGCTGTCTAAGGCCAGGGAAAGCACCCACTTTCCCTGAGCCTCAGCGCGCCTCCGTCCGCCAGAACCATGGCCGAGGCCTAACGCAGGCCCTCATTCTCTCCCGTCTTGACTATTGTAACTTTTTACTGTCCGGCCTATTTGCCTCTCACTTGTGTCCCCCTACAATCTCCTAAATCTGTCTCAGCGTGTCTCCTGCTGAAATCCTTCCCCTGGCTTCCTATCAAATCCCGTATTGCGCACAAAATTCTCCTCACTTTTAAGGCGTTACTCTTCCGCCCCACCTTACGTCTCAGCCCTAATGTCTCGCTATGCACCTTCACAACTCTTCCGTTCTGCTCAATGATGTCGCCCTCTCCCTCCTAAAACTGAATGCCTAACACTTCTGGAACGCCCTACCCCATAATATCCGACTAGCACCCTGTCTATCCACCTTTTAAGATTCATCTTAAAACCCAGCTCTTTAACGAAGCATATGGGTAGCTCCGTGGCTGATGCTATACACCTCATACATCGACCTTGGCCCCTTGCAAATGTACTTAACACAATGCCCTCCTACGTTGTTCCTGCCTGCCACTTAGATTGTAGGCTTTTTGGGCAGGGTCTCCCTTTTTCCTAATGTTACTTTTATATCTAATGCGCGTATTCCCATGATGTGTTCCATTACTATGTCACGTGTATTATTGCTCTGACTTGCTATGTACACAGATGGCACTATATAAATAAAGCTATACCTACGTAGTTCTTATTTTTCGCCTTAGTTCTGCCACTGGCGTAATTATTACTGGCCTCTGTTTCATTATCGGGTACCATTCCTCACACCACGGTGGCTTTTGATCGGTTGCTCCTGCCATGACAATTTCCAGTATCCGTCCCCCTGCAAAGAGGCTTGTGCCACTTCGTCTGGGATAGCGTCACTAACTTTGGCCAACTTCAGATGGGGCCCTCTGATTGGCTGTTGGTTTACAGGCCAGATTTACTGATTGAACATTTCGCAACCCACCATGCAATTGGTTTCATCTGTAAACCCCTTTTCATTTGCGCATCAAAAGACCTACTAGGTATAACTAGCCTCGTATACAGACCACTTTCTTGCCTAGGGAAAGCAAGGTTGACGCTGCTGCAAGCCTCACCTTGGAGCTTTCATTTACTTTGCTTTCTCAACTACTTTGCACTGCCCTCACGGACTCTGTTGCACCAAAGACTTTCTCCAAGACTCCCAAACCTGCAACCCTTGGTAAGAGGCACCAGCTACACACGGCCAGCCCCCATGCAAGATTTAGGCTTTTGTTGTCTCCATCTTTATTTTACTTCTGCTTGTCTGTCCGTTAACCCCTTTTGTGTATTGTACTTTTTCCTTATTAAACCGATTCGTTCGATAGCCCTGTGGCCTAGCTGATCGCTTGTGTGGTCCGTGGCTACCCACTGCATCTTATTTTCAGGTTTTGCTTTTTTGTGTTGTGGGAGCGTTGTGGCCACTGGTTTTGGTACTGGCCCCATAGTTCCCAGAAACTACTGTTTAGTCTGTTGGCCAATGTATTTTGCACACTTTTAAGGTTTTGCTTGTGGTGTGCTCTTGGAGCTATGTGGCTTCTGGCTCCGTAGAAGACCTGGCCACCTCTGAAGTCAACTGTATATTCCTGCATGGTGTTTACAGCTCTCAAGAGTTTTGGTTGTTCCCATTAATAGTTGGGGCACTTACTAGGTAGGAGCAAGCGTTCTTGCAGTTGTCTCGGTAGTGCTCTTCTGTGTACCCACCATCGGTCAGAGGTGGGGGGCATGTGCTTTGGTTTTGGGCATTCAGAGTTACCGGTGTGGGTTCCCCTGGCTGCCAGAGGACCCAAATGCTAACCATACAGGTGGAATCCTAGTAAATGGCTTGGTTTCCTGATTAGCCAAATGGGGGATTGGAGGTGCACAGCTTCGTGTAATGACGCCTGTTAATATGTATTGCAACAAACTTCAAAGAATCATAAATGACCCAACCTTCCGAAGGCCATAGTAAGAATGCTAAATTGCTTGATGCTTAACATAATCGATGCTTTTGGTAATTTTAAGATGTCTTGCTCAACATAACCATCAGGTCAATTTAGTTACCTTTTTCGCCGGACTTGACCTTTATCTTTATACTAAATAAATGTTTGACTTAATTTGAACTTCAATAGGCGAGCACATAACTTAATGTTTTAGTCGATACGTTCTTCCGGTTTGGTGAAGATCAGGTGGGGGGGGGGGGAAGGGGGGAGTGAAATAAATTATGTTACCCAACATTTGTCATGGTTCACTTAAGCTTACCTTCAGGGTGATACCTTCATTAATATAATTTACTGTCCCCATTTTTGAGCTTCACACTATGGTATCTTGCCAGTGTTACGACTCTTGAGACCTGCATCGGTATGAAAAACGTGCTCGATGTTTTGTCTCCTATCGGCATGAGTTCATACGTTCGTCTAGCATTTCAGCACCCGATGTTTCCCGCCCTGTGATCTCCATCATTGTAATTCTGCTAGCGTATCCACCCTGTGCTCTTCATCACCAATGTTCTGCACACTTGGAACTTCATCAGCATTAGAACTTCTTTTGTTTGAAAGAATTCCTGATTTTTTGTTTTTGTTTCTCATTTATTTGTATATGAAGGAGACCGACCCCCTATTTGATCCGATTTTATGAAAATAATTCCCTCATCTTGCTCCTCGTATTTTAATGCCAAACAAATATCCTGACTGCTTTTTAAAAAAAAATTTTTTTTAAATTCGGATCATGAACTTCTTTAGCCCTGAAAGCCTTCGGGCAGATGTATCTGCATGGTTTATTTTAATGTGTTCTATTATATTTAAATGTGATCACATCTTGTGGAGAACCTGTTGTACAGTTGTTGTGTTGTTTTTTTTTTTTTTTTAACTACAAAAAATGTTTGCATCAATAAAGTTTCTTTTGTACTTATGTAGATCTTTACTTTATCCTTCGGAGGGTTGTTGACCATTTAGTTGGTAGGCAGCCTGTGAAGAGTGTACATATTCGAGGCCTTTACTCGATTAGCTGTGATGCTTCATCCCTTGTGCGAGAGGCATTGCTTCCCACACAATTATATCAATGAAGCTGCTCTCTTCAGCTATCGGAAGCTGTTTCACAGCAAATTGAGTGAAGACTTCTTTCCCATAACTATAAAAGAGAGATCATGGGGAAAGGCAGCTGATGAAACTCGAAACATTTTTAATGTATGGTATAGAACCTGGCTTTTTTTTTTATTAGGTTAACCTGACGTAGCAGGTTTTTACGAGTTTTGCCCAATTTATGTAACTAAACCACTCCTTTTTTGAATTGAGATAAGACAGTTTATTTTATTAAGTAGGAAGCCGCTCACGCCATGTTACATAGAAGTTTGAGGCAGGCAATGGTTAATTATATGTGCATTGCAGTCAAGCAATCATACCTAAATGAGATTAACGCATTGCCCATGATTTGGGATGTGTTATAAACGTAGCTCAAAGTGTGATGGTACTAATGGTAACACCGTACCACTGCTTTTTAATTTATAACCCCAGTGTGACGTAGGGGCAACCTGGCTAGCATGTTAAACGTTAAGCCTGGCCAGTGCCCCTACCAGTTCAGATGGATGACAGAGTTCTGGCTTAAAAAGAGTATCTTATTGCAGCCAAAATGGCTGCAGTGTGTGATATTGTGTGCCTTGTAACAGCTTATTCCCCTATGCATATATAATGTAATGTATTCAAATTACTCCTTAGTGTGTTGAGGAGGATACTTCACTTAGCCAGCCAACACACAGAGGAATCTGGGGCTGCCATGTAAATGTGGTCTGGGTGAAGTGATTAGGCCAGGGGGGGGAGCTCAACTCAGGCCTGGGGAACAGTCACTCTAAAAGCAGAGTCATTGTTCATCCCAGACTCTGAGGCATCTATCTCTGCGGGAGGTATCTGGCTGAAACTAGAATCGGAGGCCTGAAACCTGGCCCCAACTTACTCCGCTCCCAGTGTTCAGTTTCAATTTCCCACTCCCAAGCCCACCTCCTGTGGGCTGTCCTAAAGCACTGTCAGTTCCCACGAGCCTGATTGACCCATCACAAGTGAGCGCTCGCTCTGTGATTGGCCGATGTAGTATCCGTGCTGTGATTGGCCGGCACCTAGCATCTGTGCTCTGGTTGACACCCGGTCTCCCATGCTTTTAGATGGAGACTAGGAAACTATGTAAACACTTGCAGATCAAAGTAAATTAGATTAGATCCCGTCTGGGAGACCATTGGTGTGTGACACACAGATCCAAAACAAGGCTTGGTGGTATTGACGAGTGTGACTTTTAAACCTGATAGGACGCAACTAGCATCCTTACGGTACCGTGAGACTCGGCGTGTGCAAGACATCCTGGGTAAGCCTACTGAAGCAGCGCCCAGCATCTAGTGAGCTAGGATTACCCCAGTAACTACTGCTTTGGTGAGTTTGAACCTAAAACATTGTATTGTGTTACTCCTGCTGGCCGGCCATAATAACTTGTTTGCAAATGCCAGTCAGAACAAAGTAGTTGTCAATCTCGTATATATTGTCCTGCTCTCCCGTTACACCAATGATATCACTACTTTTATCTTTTACTGACAAACTAATGGTTGATTTTCTATGTATAGAGAGAATTTTTTTAATTTTTTTAGGAAGTCTCTTTTCCGTTTCTGCTTTCTGAGCACAGATATTGGATCCTGGACACACCCTCCAACACGGATCGGCCAATTTTGGATTCCTGGATTCGCACCGATTATCCGGTTCGTAATCTGATGCACCCGAATAGGGGATTCAATGAACCTGGCCATTTACTCCTCAAAAGACAGTGTATCTATCCCAACCCAGGGCTGCTTTTTGTAGCCTTGCAAGTAACACTAAGTTTAGTTCCCTAGGCAAACCTCATGTTGCAGCTTAATAGTATTCTCTTTGGTTGCTGCCAGTGACTTTAATTCTTCACAGACATTTGGTGGGAGAGTAGTGTGACGATATGGGCAATGGGGCTCTTGTAATAAAGGTGACACCTAGCTGTTGCCTTATCGTCTGAATATACCGGGTTGCCTTGTATATACATCCTATTGTGACTCTGTAACGGGAGACCAGGGCTTTTAACACCTTTTTAACCGGGATCATTCAGAAAGCAAAACAAGGTAGTGGAATAATATTAGGTTTATTCGGGTAAACCCATGTACACACAATGAATATACAAAATACAGACAGAATACACACTTATTGGAGGTCTGGGGGTTACAACTAGGCTCAAATAGGTGCAGGGCGCCTGCTGCGGAAGGCTTACCCTGACCGGGAAATCCCTCCCGGCTTCCTGGTCCTCTTTTCGGCTAAAAACCATAGCCGCGACCGCTACGTTCTAAAATGAGAACTTGGACCTCGCGTTTGACTTGGTATCTGCAGGGCAGGCTTTCTTAGCTTCATAAATGAAGCCGGTTGCTTTGCTATTCGTAACAGAGCAACTTTGCAAAGTCTGCCCGTGCTTCGAATCAAGCCACAAGATCGACTGGTTCTCCGACTCCTTACATACCCTCTGCTATTGTATTTTCAGCATGGAAGTAGGAGGAGCGACCAATCAAAGCGTGGGAATTCCCACTAGCCAATAAAAATGGGCTCGTCTCTTGGCTGATGTTAGAGGAGGCGTGTCAAGCCGGCTCGAAAAGCCAGGTGGGCAGGAAATACGAATTAGCCAATGGGAAGTGCGCCTACGAGCTGTATCTTCCCTCAGCTTACTCATTGCCACCTGCTGGTTAGGCTCCACCAGGTCTGGCAGATTCGAAAAGTGTCCCCACAGGGTGCCCTTTGTTCTCCGGACCTGGCGAATCGCCCTTCCTCGCCGACCAAACAGTTTTCTCACCTCTGGACATCCTTTCTCCTTTGAACTACGGACTATGTAGACATCCCAGCACCTATGTAGATGCCTGGGCTGACTGGATAGATACTTATACGTACAGTATAAAACATTATATAACATATTTTAATAAAGTATAGACTTTGGGGAACCTTGTACCCGTGAGGGAAATGGATCTGGTATATATGGGCTCAAAATCCAGGAGTCTAGTATACACTACGTAGCCCCGGTGTAACTCAACCCACGTCAACCCAAGTCATGTCTGTAAGCTGGGAGAATTAGTGGACTACCGGTAACTTTGTCCCCTGAACTCCTGCAAACAAAATAACAATTTCTACCCAAATATCCCACCTAAAGCTTACACTCCCGAAGTGTTATGTTTCTGGGACAGAGCAACAGGTAAAGTGGAAAAGCAGGTCATGTTTTTACTTTTACATGGTACAATACATGGCCCTTGGCTTATGGTGCTACTTAGCTGCCAGGAACCCATGGTTTTCAGGGGTAACAAATCAGGCGTAATCTTTATTATGCAGACCGGTTACACCCTACCGTCAGTCTCACCTGGCTAAATCTATTATGTTAATGTATGTGTACAGAAACCTTTCTTTTCTGTGTGTAATGTAATTGCAAACATAAAAATGTCTCTGGACATGCAGTGCTGAGAAACCCTTTGTTCAGCCAATGTCTGGAGAAATGGCTGTTGTTGAGACTGGAGGGAGAAGGGTGTGTACTCGGGCCTGGGGAACTATGGCTGAGGACAGGGCCATTGTTCGTGTTATATAGAGTCATCAATCTCCACAGATTCATCTGAATCCAGTTGAAGCTGGACCCTGAGGTTTCAAGACCCAACTGACTCAGGTCTTGGTGGTTTTACTTTCCCACTGCCCTGATTGGCCTATGTAGCTTGCTCTGCGATTCGCCCAGGTAGCGTTCGTGCTGTGATTGGTCACCACCATTTCTCCATGATTTCCTAAGGCGACAGGAACCTAGAAAAGGGGCGGCCGATCTCCGTTCCACAGATCATTCCTGCACTGGCGTGGACATGGACTATATGGTGTTCTCTGAGGTTGTGCCAGGGACACCCTAGACGAGGCTGTGAGCCTTTCTGAAGCGGGAGATTGAAACATGCCTGCCTGCATCTTGCAGCCAGCGCTGCCTGGAGTTCCCGATCACCCACAGGAGTGGAAGCTGCGCCGGGTGAGCCATTTTGGTGGCACTGGGCACCTAGGACTCCCCCCTGTATTCACTGTGTGGTGTGAGTATAGTTCTGCTGGTGATATTGTGTTGCATCTGTTGGCTCCGGACAAAATAAACGCTCATTTATCTTATCTCTGTGTCCTGTCTGGTGCTTGTTCCCGTGAGAGAGTCCTGACCTCCCGTGACAGGTAGTAAGAGCTGTTTGGTTGTATGTTGCATGCAAGACACCAAACTATGTAAACAAACTTCTATCTGAGACAAGTATGAAGTAGTGTTTACACATGAGATGTAATTGCTAGTGTGCACTTATTTAATTCCTTGGATTCAACGCGTTGGCAATCAATCACATGCTAAATGAATGTGCGTGAACTCTTGGGGTTAAATTGTAAATGTTATATGTAGTATGGTATATAACAAATACATTATCTGCAAATGTATATTATTCATCGTTCAGATGTGCCAGTTGAGCTGGTGCTGTTCAACAATAACATCTTTATACTGTATAGTGCTTTTCTCCCAGTGGGATTCAAAGCGCTTCCCGCATTTAAAGCTAGACAAAGGAAAACCTTTACAGCTATAAAAGAAACAGAACAAGATCAAAATATGAACAGAATATAGGATGGATTGAAATTGTCAGGTTGTGGTTCATTCATCAAATGGCTGGGTAAGGAGGTACAGATGTACTAAGTCTTAACGTCTTCGCGGTCATGGCACGGAAGGATTAACACTGGGGGGGGGTCTCATTCGGAAGCATGGACTGTTGCTTGTTCATCCGTGGCAGTGGGGACAGTAAGTCCTACTACATCTGTAAGTCTTGAGTCGGTTTTGAAAGATTTCCAGGGTGGGCGCCACTTGGACCATCCAGAGAGGGTTCCAGAGAGTAAGTGCACCATGGTTAAAAGTTGGGCGGCAAAAGAAGTCGGGAAATTCTGGAGACGGTTAGGAGTCCTTCACTTGCGGATCTAAGTGAGCGAGTGGGAGTGTCGGGAACTAGGTGCTCTCGCAGGTAGTTGGGACTCTGATTATATAGAGTTTCGAATGTCAGCATGGCAATCTTCCAGCAGCCAGTACGGAGAACAGGTGTCCTGTGGCAAGAATGGATCTGGTTTGTTAGGAACCTGACTTCAGAATTCTACCAGCTACAGACGGCACAGTTCTGTTTCCGGAAATGCCAGGTAAAGGGCATTGTAGTAGTCCAGGCGTAAGAACATAAGAAGGTGGCGATTGTGGTAAGCACACATTATGAATATATAAAAAATATGTTAAGACACTCGGTAGCAGTGATATTCTTAGACACAAAACAGTTGAGGATGGGATAGGGGAATAGATGTAATAGCTATACTCACACAGCCGTGTGTGAGCCCCTTCCCATTAGTGAGTTTCTTTGTACATAGATTGTACCGCCACTGGATCAGTCACTCTGCAGGCCTTTGGTGGTGGACGACCAGCGTCCCTCCAACAGTCCCAGTAAGGAAGACAGTCACAGGCACAGATAAAATAAATGCAGTTTATTGATGCACAGTATGAGTATATAGTAACTCGCATGTAAACAAACACTCTCCAGCTCTGGTAGCTGCGTTGAGTCTTCCGTTACAGTTTCCTCCCACTTCCGCGTCCATCAGCAGGACCGTTATCGGAGAGCTTGTGGAGGCTACGGTGGCCTTCAGTGGACAACAGGAAGCACGTACCGACGGGGAACAACGTGTTTCGCAAATTTCTTTGCTTCGTCAGGTAAGAACACAAGAGCACGAACCAGCACTGAGAGACCCTTCTGGAGGAATCAAGTGCTTAATCCTTAAGGTGACCACATTTTAAAGTGATAAACCGGGAAAAAATACAAAATTGTTTACCAATCATCTTTCACTCACTTCTCTTCCCTTCTCTATCACTTACCCCAACACATCCCCCTCTCACTCCTCCACCTCTCTTACACCCCCTCTTTTGCTCACTCTCTCAAGTCCCCCATCTCATACACACCTCCCCCCCAATGAATCAAACGCACACATTGCTCCACCCCATAGATAACCACAGCTCCCTCCACCCAAAAATCATACACACAGCTCCCCCCCAAGACACGTACACACAGCGGCGGATTTGAAAATACGCCGCCCCATGGCACTTAGCTGTTGCGTCCGCCTCCTTGCTGCGGCCCCCTCCTCCTGAACCACAGTGTCATTTGACGTCCCCAACATGATGTCGCATGGCATCGCGTCATTTGACGCTGTGACATCACGTTGCCATAGCAATGAGCAACAACTAAGTGACTTTCCATCAGGCTCGATAGGCCCGAGAATGCGTCAAAAGTATATGAGGGTGGACATTTTTGCCGCCCCAAAATTTTGCCACGCTAGGCACGGGCCTAATGGGAAACCCGCCATTGCACACCAACACACAGCTTCCCAGCTAGTAGCCCTCTTTTCCCCTGTACTTTATTTATTTGCATCAAGTGTATAGCTATTTCTGTATGGATATTATGTGTGTTGCGTGTTACACTATAAACATCGTCTTTCCCAAGTATCCAGGAAGGCCAGAGCACCTTGTCCAAAAAGGGCAGTGGTCGGGGCATGCCCCCAAGCCTGCTGAGAGCCTGGTCACATATCCAGTGTGTCTTGGTTCTCTGTGTACTATCAAGCGCCCCTCTTGTCAAAAAGGGCAGTGAAATACCCCAAAAAGAGCTTTGATAATGCTGACCTGTTTCTTATGGTATGGGGTCTGGCTCCACTCGACTGTAGTAACTTCGTAATGGCCCAGATTGTGCACCCAATTTATGTCTCTTTGTTTAGAGCCAGGCCACCCTGGCCAATGTGATTGTCCGGCTATTGAAAACCCCAGTTCCAGGGATTGACAAGAGTTTACATACCCTGCTTTAAACTGATTTTGACCTGACCCATGAGTCCTGTTATTGACGCCCAAGTTATACCCCCCGCCCACCCCCCACTCCAGACTGATTGGTCTGTCTTTTACATCTCAGTTCGTGCTGATCGGCCAACGAGTAAAGATCACCTTTGCATGGGGATTGGTCTAAAAGTTAAATGCCCAAGTCTCCAATCATTGGGCAGTTTGTCATTAAAACTGGGCCATATACTTGTTCCTCCATGGCTTCTAGGTTAAACCTCACCTGTACCGGTCTGGGGCGGTCATATTCCCAAACTTGAGATTTGTTCATTTGAGGACTTCCATAGTCCTATGTCAGCATGCCCCAGTATATTCCTACACACCTAGCCAGCCTCGGTAGCAATCCTCACCTTGGAGCAACCCACCGTGACGACGTTCCTATTCCCCAGCTCCAAGGACTCCCTCCGTCCCCTTCTACCGAGAGACTCCCAGCTCCGTGAGATTAGTCTCCCTGTAAGTGTTAGGGTTTTATGTTTCCTTTCCCTTTTTATTTTGACTGTATATTGTCTGTGTGTTAATTGTTTGTACCTTTTTTATTTTTTTTTAATTCTTTAGTAAATTATTTTTGTATCTTTCGTTTAAAAGCTCTTGTGCCTGGCCGATTTATTAGCTCACGTGCTCAGTGAGGCGTCCTACCAAGTTTGTTTTGTTTTTAAGGTTTGGTGACTGGCAAAATGCCCAAAGGGAGATGCATCGAGAACAATAGGAGACCCTATTTCCCTCAACAATAATAACAAAGAAGAAAGTTCCCAGCATACAATCAGCAGAATGTATTAAAAAAAAATATCAGGAAGGTAAAAGTGAGCCAGAGAAATGATTCACTGAAAAAAGTACTTTACAGTAAAAAAAAAAAAGGATTTTCAGGAATTTAAAAAAAAAAACGAAGGGTTGTACGTATTAGGGCTGGGGTTTTTTTTTTTTTGTATGTGTTTAGGGGGTGTGGGGGTTGTATGAATTTAGGGGGTAATGTGGTTGTATGTATTGGGGGTGCGAGGTTTGAGTATTTGGGGGGTTGTATGTATTTGGGGGGTCGTAACTCTAGTTTTGGGCCCGGTAAATCTGTGTGCTGCCCTCTGTGTGTTCTGTGGGAGAGGGGAGAATGAGAGGGAGAGGGAGGGGGTGAGGGATTATGAGGGGAGGGGTGGGGTGACTGGGGGTGAGTACAATTTCCGGGTATGTTATTTATAACCTGACCGTTATTTTTTTTTTTATACATTTCACTCCAAGTGTGCACAATTTCATATTCTATTTCTAATATGAAATGGTGCAAATTGGGGCCCACCTGGAGTGAAATTTAGAAAACAAATGACGTATCGGTCAGATCATTTATAAATAACATGCATCCCCCACCAACTTTTCTCGAGCGCGTTGCATCTTTCCACATTTTTGTCCAGTGTGTTTGGAAATGCCACCTCGGAACCCTAGTCACAGAGGAGTCAGAGGGACAAAGAAGCAAGGAAGCAAAATGGCCGCCCTGGGGGACACCGCTTTGCAAGGAAAACAAGCAGCTTCCTCAGATTCTTATCAAGAGATAAGGCAATTCTCTTATTTAACAGATTCGTATCTGTTTATCAATTTAAGGCAGTCAATGAAACAATGGAACCAATGTTAACCTGTCACACCCAGCGTTTAAAAGAGGCAATAATGGAACTTGAAAGTGCAAGTATCTTCTTTGAGCAACAGATTTACTCACGCTGAGCAGTGGATAAAAGATGTGGAAAATGATTTTCTAACTAAAAAAAACAAACAAATGGAAGTGCTCAGGAATAAAGACAAAATCTCTACTGCTAAATTTGGATGATTTAGAATGTCATTTGACTCCGCGTTGCCATAGCGATGCGTCGCCAGAGGCCGCCAAAGACGAGGTATGGGATATAAAGAAGCCTCGCGCACTGCCCCGGCGTTTAATTTAAATATTTCGGGGAAGAGCACGGGGTTTCTGTAAGCGCTTCACACCCCCCCTCCCTGCCCCCCCCATAAACTTTAATGCACCCCACAGTTTGCGCACCAATGGTGAATGCAAATAAAAGTGCCACTTCAGGGGGCCCTTATTATAAACACTGCACGTCTTGTACCTCTGCTAGATTTGCAGGGGCTGTACGCTTACTACACTGAAAGGGGGCGGGGTAACCACTCCGAAAAGCGGTTGACGTGTAAGTGCCAGAGGGGTTTGTGACCACGGAGGTGGCGTGAACCTTCAGCACTGAAAGGGTTAAGCATATTTGTAGCATTTTCTTATATTGTTCTGACAATGTATTTATTGCTCCACATAACGAGTGCCTATCCTAAAGTGCTTAGTTTCATTTCGGCGCCTGAGTAACAGGGAAGATAAAGGAACAGACGCATATAGTGTCACGACAAAATGAGAAATACAGATATATCCTAAAAACAACATCATCGAAATGTTATCAGCAGAAATAACTCCCTCAGCAAATCCCTTTCCTCGTGGACAGACACAGTGGAGCCATTCACTGGAAATATGCAATAGTTGCATTTTGATTCGTAGAGTGAGTCCCACGTCGGATCGAAGTGTTTAATGTTGCTTTCAATGTTTGATGCTAAATATTAACTGTCACTATTGCGTTTGACCAGGCTACCTGAGATCGCAATTACCAGGCAGAATGCAGAGGTTAATAAACGTTAGTTTATTTGGCTGGAGCCAACAGTGATCCACACGCGCAAAAACACAACAATAACTAGGCCGGTATTTCCCAGTAGGCCCAACTAGGAACGATTTCAGAGGGCCGGTGCTCCGTCGACACCCTCCAGCCAATGACGCCACAACGATACATGGCGACGCGTTGCCATGACAACGTGATGTTGCGGTGTCATTTAATATCACTTGACATGATGGCGCCATTTGACGCCGTGGCTCTAGAAGAGGGCGGCGGTGGCAAAAAGGTGAGTGCCTAAGGGTGCACCGTTTGTAAAACTGGCCTTGACAATAACCCCACAAAGCAGAGACTTATGTGGGACTCCTAGCTCGTAGCTGCAGGGTCGCTGCCGAAGCTAGCTGACTCAGGATGCCACCACAGAAAGTAGTTGCTAAATACCCAGTTCCCCAGTCACAAGAGGAGACTGCTCCGGGTCTATGCAGTCCAATGATACAGTAGGATGGTCGCTAGCCACCGAGACCAACCTGGAACATTTGCAGAGCTCGGATCGCCATTGGCTTGTATAGTTTCCCCGCCTCTATTTGGAATCGTGGAGAACCGGGTGCTGCCCAATCGGCGGTTTCCCTTTACCTGCTGAGCCAATCCGGAGCATGGTGGGGTGTGGGGGGGGGAGGGGGCGTTTCGAACGGACCAACCTAAAAAGAGGGTGGAGCAAGTGCCTAAGGACTGCCCTTAATTGGAGCTTGTTATAGGTAGCATGGGAAATTCGAACTAGCCGATGGGAACTGCGCCGATGGAACAGGACTTGAATTCTGGTCCCTGAGATCAGTTCCAGGCCTCCCGCTGGGTTAGACACTTCGCTGCCGGGGAGAGGACAATGCTCCGGCCTTGGAGTGTGTACTCTCCCAGCAGGCGGGCGCGTCCTTCCCTAGCTTCCCATGTCCCTGGACACAGCACCTGGCCCACTCAATGGCTAGTCCCCTGACTCACTGTATGCGTGTTAGTCTGCCATTGCTCCAGACCCAGGTACACTATGAGTCCCGCAGATAAACACAGTAGTAAAACACATAATAACAACATAAATGACATATTACTGGGGCTGGGGCTCTCTCCAACGCTATGATGGTATGATTAACCATTTACTTGTGGGTTGCCATCTTGACAGACAGAAGCAGCACGCAGGCTCCAATCTGTATTCTGAGTGCCATGCTGCCCCTGCCAACACATTAACAAATATCTCGTGTAAAAAAACGAAGCCATTTTGTAACATCTATCGGTCGTAATCTTTCTATCTATGGTAAGAACATCTTGAGCAAGTCACTTTGTCTCTCTGTGCCTTAGGTCAGGGCTGCGCACACTTTTCAGTCTGTGCTCCCCTTGCCTGCTCTTCTCACCCCCCCCCCCCGGCATTTAATTTAAATACCCTGGGGAAGAGTGCGGTGCCTCTGCAACCACTGCATCCCCCCTGGTTCCTTAGGAACCAAAATTAAATGTTAAGATCTTCAGGCCGGGGACTCATTGTAGTGAATATGATGCTGTCTTGCGCTCTGGTACATTACGGACACACAGTCTTATCAGTGTGTATATAGGGCTGTGTGTGAGAGAGATGGTCTTAGTGGAGTGCTGCGAAGCCTTACTATGCCTTACCGCTATAGTAGGAAAAATACCCGGGCGCTATCTCTATCCGTAGTATGCAATAGATCTATAAATAACTATAAAGAAGTAAAAAAGGGTATAATACAGCCTTTCAGTAATTCGTAATTGTCTTGTTATGTCCTCGTATGACTCGAAACCCCAACAGGCTCTATCCAGAACCCTTAATGGTAATGGAACACAGGGAGAGATGGGGGAGGACAGTATGAGGGAAGGTAGTTTTAAAAGTGTATTTCCTTCTGCTGAAGGTCAAATGTGCTGTAAAACACCTCTATTGAGCCTTCAGTCTATGAAGTAAACTTCTAGGGTGATGAGCGTACATAAAGTAAAGTGTATAAGTGAAGGGATAACTCACACGGCCTTGTGTGAGTTCTATCACATCAAGGTTTCTTTAGCCGCTGGGTCTTCCTTTGGAATGCAGATCCTTCTTCTTGTCTTCGTTCCTCGCTGGCTTTCAGGTGTTCTCCGTTGGATGCGTGGCTCATTCACGTTAGTTTTTCTCTCATAAAAATGAAAATGCAGTTAGATATGCACACGTAAGTTCTAACTGCAATACAGGGGGAGACCGTGAGATGATGTTATCACACGTCGATGCTATTTATACTTGCAGCCAGGTCCCCTGTTGGTAGCGGGGCCATGCGCGAGCAGCGAGCGTGTCTCCTGCGGCCGGTTACCAGGGACGCGAGCGGGCCGGTTGCCGGGGACGCGATCGGGGCCGTTGCTAGGGCCGCGGTCGCGTCGTGAGGGTCCCGGCGGCTTGTGGAGCAGGGCGCCGCCATTGCTAGGTGTGTTGCGCATGCGCAAGGGCACAGAAGCGCCGGGAGGAATACAGGAAGGTCGCGCATGCGCAGTGCAGGGCAGTCCACCCCCAGGGTGCACAGGGGCAGAGCCACATGACCCCAGGGAGCCAATAGGGCTGCAGCAGCTCCCTGCTTGCAGGGAATTGATACTTTTCGCGCGCTGAGCCACGCTAGTCGGTGCAGGACCGGGAGAGCTAGGGGAAGGAGGTGAGTGCAGGGGTCAGTGACCCACTGCAATAGGCCTGAACACCTCTAGGCCCCAGATAGGTCCTGAACTCCCCCAGCTTGTGGTGCTTAGGGACTGGCCCTAAGTTAGTGACTATCCCGTTAGTGTTAGTGATAGATAGGGACACAGCGGACGCTGCGCTCCCTGAACGGAGGCTTGGGCTCAGGCCTACACCCCAGAGACAGAGACTATCTCCAGGGTGGGATCGCCCCTGGCGGACCCCGTGCGAGGAGACCCTGGATCAGAATCATCACGTGACTGATCCTTTGCGAAGTTGTTTGCTGGCCCGAGTGCAGGAGCGCTCGGCAGGTACCTTCATAAGTGCACCAACCTATACCATTCTCACATTACCTATTCACATCGTGGCAGCGCTGACCACGGGACAAAAGGAGGTAGGCTGTGGACACGGTGTGGGGATACACGGTGGTGGGCGGGTATGCTCCTAGTGGAGTAAGGCCCAGGGCATGGTTACTGCTTGCTTGCTCCCGCTTGCTCTCGTTTGCTGCTGCTTGCCACTGAGCCCCTACAGCCGCAATTAAAGCGGCTTTAGTAGGGGCTCGCGCATGCTTTCCCTTGCTTGCTGAGGCGCGCTTGAACAGAGCCGACAGAAAAATTTAAAATTCACGCGCTGACTCCGCTCACGTGACGCCTCAGCAACCAATGGAAGGAGAGCAGGGAAATGTGAACGGGGTCTGGCGCCAGCGGAGTGAGTGAGTGTACCTTGTGCCCGATCCCTGTGGCTATCAGCCTGCGGGAGATGGAGGGGGCTTGCGCTGCCGGGGGGAGGGGAGGAGCGGGTGATGTGCCTCCTTCTGCCCCGATCCTTGTTGCTGTCAGCCTGCGGGAGATGGAGGGGGCTTGCGCCGCCGGGGGGGGAGCGGGTGATGTGTCCCCTTCTGCCCCGATCACCGTAGCTGCCTCCCTGCCTGCGCGGGAGATGGAGGGGGGTTGTGCGGCCACGGGGGGGGGGGGTGAGGAAGGGGTTGTGTCCCGGAGCAGGGGTGGCAGCAAGGTGGTGTGTGTGTGTGTATGTGTGTGCGTGTGTATGTGTGTGTGTACCAGTGTGTATGTGTCTGTGTGGTGTGTGATGTGTGTGCGTGCGCGAATATATTTATCAAAGTTGCACAATGTTAATAAATAATTTATTCTCACATGTCTTTTTTTTTAATTTTTAAAATATTATATAATATATACACACACACACACACACACACACACACACACACAGGTTCCCCAGTGACACACAAACACAGACCACTTTAAAGTGACACATACACACACACTGACAGCTACCAGGTGACACACACACACAGTGATACCCGCCTCCCAAGCGCTTGCTGTCTCCTCTGCAAGGACAGCAAAAAGCACCTGGTAGAGCGAGCGGCAGCAAGCGAGAGCGAGCAGCAGCAGCACCTAAGCGCTTACTATGTCCAAGGCCTAAGAGACACTGAGAGGACTGATATTACATAGTGGAGATAACCCCTAGAGGAGAGTGTTAGTAGTGTTACGTTATTAGAGTGTGTTATTGGCTGCATATATATTCTGCGTTACAGTAAACTGGTTATATATATTCCTGAGTACGTGGTTATTGTATATGTGGGTCCTGTGTAGACAAACTTCTATATCCCTAGAACCCTACACAGGTGAAGGCGCTGAAACCGAGAACGATCCAGAGGATTCACCCCAGGCTCTCACTGCCGGAGGCTCAGACCTCCTGTGAGCCTGACAGGTATAACGCACCACACCTGGTAACATATAGGTCCCCCCTTACATTTATATATATATATATATATATATGCGATTGGGTGGGGTGGAACACCCGTTACATACTAATAATGCCTCACTCACACGGCATAATGTGAGTGTTCACCTGTAGCGGTATCTTATTATCCCTCTGGTCAGGGATTGCAGACGAGAACAGGAAATATGTCTAAGGGTCACCTGGTGAATTAGGTGAAGGGAGGGATTCGGAAGAAAGAATAAAACCAAGTACTCACACGGGCCAGTGTGAGTACACACTTGTAAAAGTTTCTTTTGGGCTTCTGAATCCTGTGGTGGATACCTTCTGTTTACTGGTGGTATATATATACTAGTATACTGTTTACTGGTGGTATATATATACACCCCCAGTATATATATGCCACCAGTAAACAGAAGGTATCCACCAAGTGGCTTAATAATGTACTTGAGATATTTGTTATTTAGCATCATGCACACATACAGATATAGATATCCCAAACAAAGTCTATAAATAAATGTACCGTCCACCAGTTCAGGTAGAAATTAACTTAGCAGGTAAAGGTTAGCTAATATTATTATTATTATTATTAATAATAATATTTAATAACAAAATAAAAGTAAAATAAGCAGAGCTGAAGTTGAAAACACAATATCCCTGTTTTGACAGCAGAAGTGGGAAAACACATTTTTAACACGATCACTTCCTTCCGCATCAAGTCCTTGTCAGTATAAAGACAGAGATTTGAGCTGAGTTAGCACCTTAACCATGGATTCAGACTGCAGCCCTCACGAGAGGTTTCACGATGACATGATATTCTCAGGTATCGTCTCTTTATTGCCTTTTCTCCCATCGATGTGCAGTTGTGCTGCACAATTGAGCAGGTGTAGGGTGATCTCAGATCACCAGGTAGATAGTAAGCTCTTTGGATCACAAACTTATTTCCCCCAATGCATATGTAATGCAGTGTTTTTGTATGATGTAAAGAGTTGGGTACGCAGGCTGGCACACTAAAAGTTTAACTTCTCTGTGGAAAGAGAACCCTGAGCACAATATGTCATAGTTACATAGACATACTGCAGTTACTTCTCCCTCTCTGGCTCTCACAAAAAGGTCTTTGTCACAGAGCCACAAATGTATGGATATTTTTATGGTGCCACCCAGGTACGCAGCGCTGTACCATGATTACATTACAATTACATTACAATGTAAATAATGATAATAATAATGATAATTCAGAGGGGATACATGTAATAATAACTTTATTTCATATAGCGCCTTATGGTGTTAACCAATCTGATTTAATGCGGACTAACCTTAAAACTTGTCTCACACATCAAGCATCCCAACAGCCTGCACTCATGGCTACTGTCCCACACCCACTGTCCCTCTTACCAACCATTGTGGCCAAGCACTGCCATCCTCTGCACTTATTCCCTCATCTGCGGTCTCTGTAAGTTTCCCATCATACCTCTTGGATTGTAAGCTCTGCGGGGCAGGGATTTCCTTTCCTAATGTCTGATTTTGCTGCGCTTATTGTATTATTATAATTCCCTGTACTGTATTCTCTGTGACGAGCTGAGTACACTTTTGGCGCTATATAAATAAAGAAATACATAAATACATACATTTTCTCCTAGTGGGACTCAAAGCGCTTCACAACCACATTATAGCACGTGTTACATAGCACAGTATGTATGTATGTCTTTATTTATATAGCGCCATTAATGTACATAGCGCTTCACAGTAGTAGTACACGTGACAGTCATATAAATAACAAATTATACAAATAACAGATCATGGGAATAAGATCAAATAACAGATCAAGGGAACAGCAACATTTCGGAAGAGGAGTCCCGGCTCCGAAGAGCTTACAATCTAATTGTAGGTAGGAAGAACGTACAGAGACAGTAGGAGGGCGTTCTGCGTCTCAAGCTTTATGTATCATGTGTATAGTATCAGCCACGGTGCTACTCATATGCTTCTTTAAGCAAGTGTGTCTTAAGTTGGGTCTTAAAGGTGGATAGAGAGGGTGCTAGTCGGATATTGAAGGGAAGAACATTCCAGAGGTGTGGGGCAATCAGTGAGAAAGGCTCAAGGCGGGAGAGGGCTTTAGATACAAAGGGGAAGACATCCTTGAGCATAACGCAAGAGTCGGGATGGTGCATAGCGAGAAATTAGGGCTGAGATGTAAGGAGGGGCAGAAGAGTTTAAAGCTTTAAAAGTGAGGAGGGGAATTGAGTGCGCGATGTGAGATTTGATAGGAAGTACAGTACAGCACATAGGATTGTTACAGGTGCCGTCCCTGCCCAGATGAGCTTACAAACCATGTTTTTTGGTGCATGAGGCACAGGGAGATAAAGTGAGTTGCCCAAGGTCACAAGGCTCCCCTGCTTCAAAGAACTTTCTTGGAAAAGGTATACTGCGCGCTGACCTAGAATTTCTATCTCCTCCCAGTCTGGGTACTTCTCCCTGCAGATCCCTGTCTCCCGTGATCAGCGGGGAATATCCAAAGGTGGATAACAATAATCCCAAACGTCCGCAACACCCTTGAGGAAGGGGCACAAATTCCTCTGAACCCCACGCCAAACAGTCCCAGTGTCTTGATGGGACGAAAAAAATGCTCAGTCTCTAAGATGGTATGAAGAAAGGCTGAAAGCACTATTGCCATGGCGTCCTCGTGGGTATGCGCACTGCAGCTTCCGTAGTCCGTCGTCACATGACTACGTCGCTGCGTATGACCTCACCTTTCAGCCTTTCTTCATACCATCTTAGAGGCTGAGCAATTTTCGTCCCATCAAGACACTGGGACTGTTTGGCGTGGGGTTCAGAGGAATTTGTGCCCCTTCCTCGCGGGCGTTGGGGAAGTTTGGGAGTATTGTGATCCACCTTACATATTTTAAAGTAAGTTGTACACGATTTGTGTACACTGATAAATTGTTTATAATATTATTAATTGTGTCTTTTGTTTTCTTCTCCTATGCGCCCCTGTACTTGTAATTGTCCCCTGCTTCGAACTCATTGTCATTGTGATCAGTGTCTTTACTCATTGAGCTACTCCTCCCTGTAACATTGAGAGAAAGGAGTCCTTGCCCTAAACAGCTTACAATCTAATTGGCATGTGCAGAGCCTAACAGAAGCAGTAGGAGTAAGTTTAAGGGCATTGGTTAGCGGGTATACAAGAGCATACTGTAGTTTAGTGAGCACTGGTCATCCAGCACTATTTAAATGCTTCGCTGCGGTTTCAGATGGGTTTTACCAGTTGCACTTAACTAATAATGGCATTCTAATATCTTTACAAAGAAAAACACAACTGGTGATTTACAGGAAGACGCAAACGTGAAATAAAAAGATCACAACGTCCGTAAAGCATTTGTAAACATTGATATCGTCTTTTACATTATATATAATGTGTCACTGCCCTATCATATTGTTATATAACGCAGCACTGTACAGAGAGAGAAAGAGAGGGTGTAGTTCCAGCTGATGGTTCGATAGATGAAAGATAGTTTTTTGAACCGTTTTAATCGGTTTTCCCTGCACACTTCCTTTTTTTGAAGCTTGTTTATCTTTTTTAATTCCCTTTTTTTGTGTAAGTTTATATCTCGCACTGCTTCCTAGTAATGCTCAAAATAGTTCAGAGTTCTGAGGAAATAGCTTAGAACCCACAATATACAGCAGGGCAGCTGGCTGCTGGGTTACTGGAAGACCGAGGTGTGCAGAGGTACACGAATGGAGACAGTTTGGGGTAAATTAAAACATGGCTTTATTTAGCCTGTCCCTTTAAACACTGTACAGCATGCAAAAATAAAATAAACAATGCAACAAACACCTACTGTATCCCTATGTAAGGGCTAACTTACTTCCCCCAGTCCCTCTCTACAAGACTGGGAGCAAAAGCCCCTGATCAGCCTACCACCCCAAAGTCTCAAGTGGCACCTCCCCTCTCCCTCCCCTCTCCCTCCTTTCTCACCTCCCCCTCTCCCTCCTTTCTCCCTCACCTTCCGCTTCTTTCTCTCTCACCTCACCCTCTCCCTCCTTTCTCTCTCACATCCCGCTCTCCCTCCTTTCTATCTCACATCCCGCTCTCCCTCCTTTCTCTCTCACCTCCCCCTCCCTCCTTTCTCTCTCACCTCCACCTCTCCCCCCTTTCTCTCTCACCCCCCCTCCATCCTTTCTCTCGTACCCCCCCTCTCAATCCTTTCTCTTTCACCTCCACCTCTCCCTCCTTTCTCTCTCATCCGCTCTCCTTCCTTTCTCTCTCACCTCCCCCTCCTTTCTCACGCCCCTCTCCATCCTCTCTCACACCCCTCCCTCCTTTCTCACCTTCTGCTCTCCCTCCTTTCTCTCTCACATCCCCCTCTCCCTCCTTTCTCTCTCACCTCCTCCTCTCCTTCCTTTCTCTCTCACCTCCCCCACTCCCTCCTTTTTCTCTCACACACCCTCTCCCTCGTTTCTCACATCCCCTCTCCCTCCTTTCTCTCGGACAACCCCCTACCTCCTTTCTCTCACCTCTCCTTCTCCCTCCTTTCTCTCTCTCTCACCTCTCCTTCTCCCTCTTTTCTCTCTCACACACCCTCTACCTCCTTTCTCTCTCACACTCCACTCTCCCTCCTTTCTCTCACCCCCTCCCTCCTTTGTATCTCTCATCCCCATCTCCCTCCTTTCTCTCGCCCCCTCTCCCTCCTTTCTCTCTCACACACTCTCTCCCTCCTTTCTCTCTCACCCCCTCTCCCTCCTTTCTCACCCCCTCTCCCTCCTTTCTTTCTCACCCCCTCTCCCTCCTTTCTCTCTCTCCTCCCCCTCGCCCTCCTTTCTTTTCCCACTTGCTTTTATTTTTAATCATAATAAACAAAACAAAAAACAATACATTGTGAAATCGAATAAAACAGACACCTTATTTGGCTACAAAAGAATGGATGCAATATTCAAATATTTTAAATAATAATGCAATAATGGAACAATAGGAAATGGTACAAAAAGGAGTTTTAGGGAGAGGTTATATGGAGCAATAGAATGAGTTATATGGAGTAGTTATATTTAGCAACAGGAGTTATAGAGAGTGAGTATACAGGCATACCCCGGTTTTAGGACACTCACTTTAAGTACACTCGCGAGTAAGGACATATCGCCCAATAGGCAAACGGCAGCTCGCACATGCGCCTGTCAGCACGTCCTGAACAGCAATACTGGCTCCCTACCTGTACGGAAGCTGTGCGCAAGCGGGGAGACTATAGAGCCTGTTACACATGCGTTATTTACATCAGTTATGCACGTATATGACGATTGCAGTACAGTACATGCATCGATAAGTGGGAAAAAGGTAGTGCTTCACTTTAAGTACATTTTCGCTTTACATACTTGCTTCAGTCCCATTGCGTACGTTAATGCGGGGTATTCCTGTATGCAGCAATAGGAGTTATAAGGAGGGGCTATATGGGGCAATAGGAGGAGTTATATGGAGGGTTATATGGGGCAATAGGAGGAGTTATATGGGGCAATAGAAGTTAGGAGCGGTTATATATAGTAATAGGTGTTATAGGGAGACGTTACATAGAGTTACAGGGAGCGGTTATATGGAGCAATAGGAGGAGTTATAGGGAGGGGTTATATGGGGTAATAGGAGGAGTTATAGGGAGAAGTTATATGGAGCAATTGGAGGAGTTATAGGGAGGGGTTAAATGGAGTAAAAGAAGGAGGTTTAGGGAGTGGCTATATGCAGCAATAGGATGTTATGTGGAGTTATAGGGAGCGGTTATATGGAGTAATAGGAGGTGGTATATGGAGCAATAGGAGGAGTTATAGGGTGATATTTATAGAGTAAGAGGAGTTATAGGCAGCGGTTATATGGAGTAATAGGAGGAGTTATAGAGGCGTCATAGTTAGCATTGGTCTGAGACATCATAAACCTCCCTCGCTAACAACTGATACAGAATTTAAGAAACTCTTGTAGCCCTCTTTCCCTCTAACCTAGACATGTCTACGGGTGCTATCTTTACCTGCTGGCTCACAGAGATCTGAGCCTCTGCTACTGGGAGCCTGGGGCAACAATATAGTAACTGGCAGCGCCTCCACTTGCCCAGGATCCCCAATGTGTGAGAATCCCCTGAACAATAACAATAACTCTCAAATATAATGTTAACCTTTACTGCATAGATCACACACATTAATAACCTTATTATACCAGTGAGCCCCGCCACGCTTCACTGTACAGTAGTATCCCACCACCGTGTATATCCCACACCGTGTCCAACGTAACCGACCAGTCCCTTGGTCACTTAACCCCTGAGTGTCCCCAAGGAACCCACTCCCAAGGTGGGATCAGCGCCTGTAGGTACCGGTATGTTGGTGCACTTATGAAAATACCTGCCGGGCGCTCCAGCAACCGGTTGCGGACACTTCGAAAATGATCCGCCGATCCAGTGCAGTCTCTCGCGATGAGTTTCCCAGCTCAGGGGGATGTCTCTCACAAGTCTTGACTCCATAGCGTAGTCTGGTCCCAAACTACAAGTAACAGGATCCTCAGTGCAGTACTGTGTCCCTGACTGATACTATACACTAATCAGGCAAAGTCCCTATCTAAGGGCTGTTCCTGCAGCAGCCACAAACTATTGGTGTCTCAGGGCCTGCACTGGGGCCTAGGGAAAGATACTGGCCTACTGCAGTGGGTCACTGACCCCTGCACACACACCTCCTCTCCCCATGCTATCCCAGCATCCACTGACTAGCGTGGTTCCTGCTTAACACTTCCCTATCCTGTCAGCCAGAATCTACACAACCCTATTGGCTATCTGAGGTGACTACTCAGAGGCTCATGGGACTTGTAGTCCCTGCTCAGAGCCTTTACCTTATTGGCTCCGTTTTCGCGCGCTTGTCCTGCGCATGCGCAACATCACCCAGGACCGCCGCACTCCTAGCACTACTGCGCATGCGTGGCTATGCGCAAAATGGCAGCACCCTACTACGGGAGCCACCGGCGACGCGATCGCCGCTCCGGTACCTCCTGCGACGCAGCGGAGGTCCCGGCAATCAGCGGAGGCAAGGGGAACACGGGGGACCAGGTTACACTCTGTTAACTAATTATGACATTTTTGGCAGTCAGAAGCAAAAATGGATGCAGTGCGTCATTCCTCATACACATCTTCGCTGTATGTTAATACAGTGTGAAAGTATAAGGCCTACAACCTGCGGGAAATATGGGATTTAATTGAAATATTTCTCCTTTTTCTCTTCTCATTCCAGACAGAGGGATTCCTTTTCACCGGCGGAAACCTGTGGTTATAACGTATGGCCTTCTGATACTCTCTTACATACTCATCCTGGCGCTGTTTATAACGGTCTTATCCAAATGTCAGTATTTGCAGTAATATATTTTCACCTTTTTTTTTTTGGTGAGGATTGACTATTATTTAAAGGTGCAGCTCTACGTAATGCCCTTTAGTGCAGATTACCAACATTATTTTTAGTTCTTTTTTTTTTTTCTAGCTGTTTTGGATTTTATTTTTTCACTTGAGAAGGCCCCAAACCTGCAGTAGAGTGTCCCCATGGAAACTGCAAAAAGCGTTGTTCCATGCAGACACATCCTCGAAGTGTCTTACCATTGTCTTCTAAGATAAGGTTCTTTATTCTGGAACCAGGGTCACGTGTAAGATGTGAACGAGGCCAGATAGCTTAACTCAGCCCCTTTTCCAAAGCACACCAAGTCCTGCTATATTTTCTTCACTTTATTGGGAAAGCATCAGTCATATACAGGCACTTGTGGGTGGTATTGTGTTGTGAGAGAGTGCTTCTCTGTGTGGGTGCTTTGTAATCAGAGGCAGGTAAAAATGGAATGGCCTTGCCAAGAAGTGTGTAGCATAAGAGTACTCACTCAGCCAGTTCAGGAAGGAAAAGGAACTGTGTAATGTTTGTCACACAGGAATAGGGACAAGGCTAAGCTATCTGTGAATACAGACAGGGGAGTATGGAAAAGTCCACTTAGCCAGGGGAATTAAAGGGGTTGTCACGGCAACCAATTTCTAGCAGGCTGGAGAATAGGGATGTATCTAAATGTATCCATTCCCACCTGCACTATGAGTAATAGCTGCAGGGAAAGCTACATCCAAATAAAGGGCTAGCAGGCAGAGCTGCAAAAAAAAAAATGGGGGTGGGGGGGAGGAAACAGGGAGAACAGAAATAGAGAATCCTGCCCCAGGACATTCTTTATGGTCCACTAATGTCACCAAGAGATTGAGTTTAGAACAATAATAATAAATATTTACTTATTTTCTATAGTGCTTTTTTTCTTCCAGTGGGATAGCAAGCGCTTCACAATTACAGAATAGCGCACGGTAGCAGCACATAGGATTGTTACAGACACAGTCCCTGCCCAGATGAGTTTACAATCTATGTTTTTGGTGCCTGAGGCATAGGGAAATAGATAAGGTGAGTTGCCCAAGGTCACAAGGAGCCGGCACCGTGAATTGAACCAGGTGCTGCAAAGTCAGTGTTGTAGTTTACTGAGTCAGTGTCCTTACTGACTGAAATAGATACCGATAATAGACTGATTGGCGCTTACCTAGATGATACTACAGCACCACCCAGTGGTGGAAAAAATGCAAACTCTTAATATTGGTGGCATTCTGCAGTGGAGCTCCAGTGGTTCTATGACTAGAGTTACATGCAGATGCTGCGGTGCAACATACACAAAAAAATATGCATAAAAAACAATATTAAAAAGGATCAATAATAAAAAATCCAGAAAAAATACTATACAGATATGGTAAAGGTAAATAAGAACTGTCTTAACCACTTAACCTCCAAAAATGAAAAGCCAGGTTCCTCCAAATATACAGTTAGGTCCAGAAATAATTGGACACTGACACAATTTTCATCATTTTGGCTCTGTACACCACCACAATGTATTTGACATGAAACAACCGAGATGCAATAGAAGTGCAGACTTTCAGCTTTAATTCAAGGGGTTGAACAAAAATATCGTATGAAACGTTGAGGAATTGCAACCATTTTCATACACAGTCCCCTTATTTCAGGGGCTCAAATGTAATTGGACAAATTAACACAATCATAAATAAAATGTTCATTTTTAATACTTTGTCGAGAATCCTTTGCAGGCAATGACTGCTTGAAGTCTGGAACGCATGGACATCACAAAACGCTGGGTTTCCTCCTTTGTGGTGCTTTGCCAGGCCTTTACTGCAGCTGTCTTCAGTTGTTGTTTGTTCGTGGGTCTTTCTGCCTTAAGTTTTGTCTTCAGCAAGTGAAATGCATGCTCGATCGGGTTGAGGTCAAGTGATTGACTCGGCCATTGCAGAATATTCCACTTCTTTGACTAAAAAATTCCTGGGTTGCTTTTGCAGTATGTTTTGGGTCATTGTCCAATCAACTTTGCAGAATTTGACTGAATCTGAGCAGACAATATATCCCTATACACTTCAGAATTCATCCGGCTGCTTCTGTCTTCTGTCACATCATCAAAAAACACTACTGACCCAGTGCCATTAAAAGCCATGCATGCCCATGCATCACACTGCCTCCACCGTGTTTTACAGATGATGTGGTATGCTTCGGATCATGAGCCGTTCCAAGCGTTCTCCATACTTTTTTCTTCCCATGATTCTGGTACAGGTTGATCTTAGTTGCATCTGACCAAAGAATGCTATTCCAGAGCTGGGCTGGCGTTTTTAGATATTGTTTGGCAAAATCTAATCTGGCCTTTCTATTCTTGAGGCTTATGAATGGTTTGCACCTTGTGGTGAACACTCTGTATTTGCTCTTGTGAAGTTTTCTCTTTATGGTAGACTTGGATAATGATATGCCTACCTCCTGGAGAGTGTTCTTCACTTGGCTGGATGTTGTGAAGGGGTTTTTCTTTACCATGGAAAGGATCCTACCATCATCCACCACTGTTGTCTTCCGTGGACGGCCAGGCCTTTTTGTGTTGCAGAGCTCACAGTGCATTCTTTTTTTCTCAGCATGTACCAAACTGTTGATTTGGCCGCTCCTAATGTTCCTACTATCTCTCCGATGGATTTTCTTTTTTTTGCAGCCAACGGATGCTCTGTTTCACTTGCATTGAGAGCTCCTTTGACCGCATGTTGTGGGTTCACAGCAACAGCTTCCAAATGCGAATGCCGCACCTGGAATCAATTCCAGACCTTTTACCTGCTTAATTGATAATGAAATAACGAAGGAATAGCCCACACCTGTCCATGAAACAGCTTGTGAGTCAATTGTCCAATTACTTTTGGTCCCTTGAAAACAAGGGGGTTACATATTAAAGAGATGTAATTCCTAAACCCTTCCTCCAATTTGGATGTGAATACCCTCAAATTAAAGCTGATAGACTGCACTTTAAGCCCATATTCATTATTTAACTTTAACGTAAATTTATTTTGGTAAACAGCCGAAATAACAAAACTTGTATCAGTGTCCTAACTGTATGGGTGCACAGAGGATGGGGGAGTTCGTCGTAGACAGTTTGCCTCTGTGTGTCTGCAGCTTCCTGGTGCTTTCTGGTTTCTGCAGTGTAGCTAATATCAGTAGGTTGGGTAGAGTTGGGTGGGGGGAGATAAGGGACTAATAGTGTAGTATGCTTAAAAAACAAGCTTTGTTATGCATTAAAGTTTGTTTTTAAAGTGAAACTTCTTTAGTGGCACCTCATTCGTAATGGGACAAAAATGCATTGTGGAGACAGAAAATGAAACGGATGACGTCAAAGTGCTGGCAGTATAGGCCGGGCTGTGTTCTGGCTCAGCCCGACCCCAACACTGACATGCTCCCAACCGCTCCCACCCGCCCTGCTAACCTAAACATCACATGCGGCGGCGCCGCTCCTAACGGCTGCTGCTCCCCCCATATGCCCGCTGACTAGCGCCGCAGGCGCCGCTCCCCCCACTCGCTTAACATCCATGAAACCTGCATCGTGGAGACGCAAAACTGAAACGCATGTGAGGTGCGTGCATGAGCACGAGCGGCACCGTTGGAAGGCACAAGTTACGTCAGTGCTGGCAGATGGGGTTGAGCGTGCCGCGTCCCACGCAGCACTGCCAGAGGGGAGGGGGGGGGAGGAGTAAGGAAGAGTGCTGAGTGCGCACACACGTACGTTACCGTGCCCTGTCGCCTCCTGCTCTGGTAACGGGGAGCGGGCGGGGGGGGGGCGGGGTTGAGCGAGCTGCGTCCTCCGTAGCACCACCAGAGGGGTTAACTGTATCCATATGACTTGATAAAGGCTCAGCAACTGGACTCCACATATAGTATGAGTGATAACCGCATCCCATGTCCAGAGAAGGGGGACTAGTACCTAGTGTTGCCAATGGCCCCACACACAGTGAAAAGTACAATAATTGTCCCCACACTTCAATATTAAAGAACAGGATAAAGCTGAAATAAACTCACTTAGTGGATGTCCGTAGGTCATGGCCGATGGAGTCCATAGCCTTGCCACATCATGAATATATATTTATGTCAAAAAAGAGTGCTACTGAGTGTGGCAAATGTATACAACAAAAGAGAGGGGTGCCCAATGCTACATCCAATTGACAAAACATATATGGTAATAAGTATAAAGTTTAAATACTTCAATAATAATAATAATTACTTGGTTATTTAGTTAAACCCTTTGGCCAAAGTGTCGTAAGTCTGCATACCAAACTAAAGCTATAACCAAAAATGCAGGTCCTACACTACACTGTGAACCCTTCCTTTTACCTCTGTATGAGGGGAAAGAACCATAGTAGGTCTTGTTCTTGCAGCAAAGTGACAAAAAGACCTCCCAAGTTAAAAAGGTGAGGAAGAGTGAGCTCTGGGAGGAGGTGCCACCTACCTCTATACAACTGTTACAAGGGAAGTAAACAAACAAAAATAGGAACAAGGCAGAGGAACAGCTCCTTTAAGTGGTGAATTACTAATGTCATATCATTGTAAATTGAATCTTATTGAGCTGACACTGGGACTTGAACTTGATTATAATTATTATGTGAAATAATTACAACGAGCTTTCACTGACTCCTAATTCAATGCTTTTAGCTCTACACCACTCCTTCCCATGAGCTACTTGTTAGGAATATATGACCCATCTTCGATTCCTGGCTCAAATCCCAAGGTCAGTTCCTAGTGAAATTGGGCAAACGCATTAAATTGGGGCAGGATATTTTATGCTTTGAAATGCGGAGTTTAGCTGGTGTATACAGGGTGACATAGTGGCACAGAGGTTAAGGTACCCATCTGACATTGTATACAATCCAGATACTGATGGTATTCCACAGCTTCAACATTTTCGACTGGTTCGTTGACAAAAAAGTTGGAGTTCAGTAGATAAAGTAGCTTATTCCCCACAGTGACAGTCACACAAAATGGCCTACTCTTCCATTAAGTTAAAGCTCATCAACTTTGAAACTGTCACAGATTCCCCCATGCCCACTTGAAAACCCTTGCAGATGTTGTGAGAGATATGTTTTAGAATGGCTTCTCTTCTTATTCGAACAGCCACATCTGGAGCTTCTCGGCTGGCCGGCATTAACCACACCATGGAGCTCATTGACTTGAGGAATGACGGTAAGGCAGTGATCGTGGATCTAACCAATAAAGCACAGGGAGAACCACCATAACTATGTCATAGTTATCTTGCCCACATTAGAGTGACGTGGGAACTAAATGCTAAGTGAGATGCACTAAGAAGAATCACAAATTAGAAGCAGAAGTTGGCGGCAGAAGAGAACTAGTCTACTCTTCTCCTATTTTGTTTTGAAAACCTCAGATCCTATTCGAATGACCCTCTGTCATGGAATAACCTTGTGGTCCTCTGGTCATGGAATAACCTTGTGGTCCTATGATCATGGAATAACCTTGTGATCCTCTGGTCATGGTTATAACCTTGGAATAACCTTGTGGTCCTCTGGTCATGGAATAACCTTGTGGTCCTCTGGTCATGGTTATAACCTTGTAGTCCTCTGATCATGGAATAACCTTGTTGTCCTCTGGTCATGGTTATAACCTTGGAATAACCTTGTGGTCCTCTGGTCATGGAATAACCTTGTGGTCCTCTGGTCATGGTTATAACCTTGTGTCTCTCTCAGGCATTCTTTTTTAACTCCCTTACCGTATTATTCTCCATGACTTCTGATCAAAGGCCATTTCATTCATTCACTGTGAAGGACTTTCTCACATGTCCCCGATGCCCCACGTCCTCCCTTTTCAAAGTAAAATTGTACGGAATCGGACATTTGGTCATGGCCATCTCGCCGCGACCAATTCTCCGTCGGTGTTTGGCCGTAGAGAGACCCTTCACCTTAGTCGCTCTGCCATTGGAAACTCAGTTGCTGGCCTTTTTCACCATTAAGGTCAATTCATTGAAGGTGTTTTAGCGGTTAAGGTAGGGGGTTAAGGGTTTTAGTATAGGGGATTAGGGTAAGGAGTTAAGGATTTAGGGTAGAGGACTAGGGTAAGGGGTTTTAGGGTAAGGAGTTGTTTTTTAGGGTAGATGGTAGCATTAGTATTAGAGGTTAAGATTAGGCGTTTTTAGGGTTACAGGTAAGGTTAGCAGCTTATCTTGGCGTTGAACCAGCCGGCGGAGATATTTCCATGTGGCAAAATGAATGGCGGCTAAATGCCAGCGGTGATCTGGTGGCGGCAAAATGGCCACTACCAAATGTCCTAGACCGGTTCTAGCAACAGCTAAAAGAGCATTAGTTGCCTGGAACGACCTTCGAACAGAGTGAATACAACAGAGGTGGCATAAGGACAAGAATAATTAAATACATAGTACCACACAGTACATAGTAAAATATACACAGCAGTAGGTTAGATATGTCCATTGAGTTCAACCTTTGTGGCTATCCTATATAGTTCAATTGAGCCAGAAATAGTGGATTCTGGGTCAAATACTTTATCTGACTATAAGTTATTCTCTGTGAACATAATTATTTTCTTTCCCTCTCTTCTCCCCAGTACAGAATAATGCTGGCGGTTAAGATCTTGCTATGTGCCCAATTATCTGGACCCAATATATTGACCCAATGAGTGGATGCCCATAAATAATAATTAAGCATTATATGTGCACAATGGTTTAAGCAAATGTAAGTCCAAAGGGACCTAATGGCAATGACATGTGTAATGTGTTAAAAAGGCAGTCCCATGTAGAACCAACAAAGTGCTCTCTCCCCTCCCTTAGACCTCCCTCTCTCCTCTCGCTTCTCTGTCTGACCTCTTACTGTCTTCTCTCTCTGTCTTAGTTCAAGCCATCGTCAGCAAAATAGAAGCACAGAGCTCAGCCATCACTTCGAACATTGTGATGAAGTTAAAAAGTGAAGGTTAGAATACATACGTTTAATATACAGTGCTGTGCATGTACTCCATGGGATATTGGTCCCTCCTGTCTTTGTCAATGTGTCACCCTACAGAGGGAGGGACAGATGTCATGGGACTTAGCGCCCTTTCTCTCTGTGTAACTGTATCCCTCTGCAGTGGGATGGACATACTGCATTGGACAGAGGTGCCTTCTGTCTGTCTGTGTCAATGAGTCACCCTGCAAGTGGGAGGAACAAGCTCTCTGGATGATAGGCCATGTTTGTCTATGGCACTGTGTCACCCTGGGGTGGGAGGGACAGACTCCATGTCCCATAGCTCCCTTCTGTCTGTGTCATTGTCACTCTGCAGTGGAAGAGAGAGTCCATGTCAAATAGCTCCCTTCTGTCTGTTTCACTGTGTCACCCTGCAGTAGGAGGGATAGGACAGATCCCATGGCTATGTTACGGTTGCGTACGTTGCTGTGTACTGTCCAGGAGGCTGACCAGCTAGGCAGAGGTGGAGAGTACAGACAACCCGTACCTGGGATACGAATCCTGAAGAGTAGAATCATGAGTTCAGAGCAGGAGAAGGTAAGATGATCGAGGTCACTGTTCCGGGGTCAGGGCTGGAGAAGGTAGAGTAGTAGGGGTCACAGTTCCAAGGTCGACAACAGAGAAGAATAAGGCAGGATAAAGCTACAGCAGGAGTCCAGCAAAACAGAACCTTGCACAGGAAAGGTAGAGAGGGCAATGCAGCCTTATAAAGGGAGCAGGCAGGTGCAGGCAATAGATCCAGAATGAGGCTGACTTCCTACCTCGGCAGCCATGTTGTTAGAGGCAGATGTCCTGTCTCGATGGCCATGTTGGGGGATCCTTGTAGGCTAAAGTTCCTTTAGTGTGTGTCACAATTCTCTTGGGATATTTGGAGAAACCTCCATCTCTCTTCTTGCTTCTCTCTCTGATGTCTCCTCTCTCTGTCTTAGTTCAAGCCTTTGGCAGCCAACTAGAAGCACAGACCTCAGCCATCACTGCAAACATTATGATGAAGTTAAAAAGTGGAGGTTAGAATACATACATTTAATATACAGTACTGTGCATCTCTCCTGTCTCGGTACTGCCTGAAATACTAGATAGGGACAGACTCCATGGGACATAGCTCCCTTCTTAGGGTGACCATATTTGTGCGGGCAAAAACTGGGACAAATGTCACGCATGCGCAGTTGGTGTTCGCATACTGCGCATGCGTGAACGGCAAATGCCAACCACGCATGCGCGATCGTCACTTGCCGGCTGCAACCACGCATGCACGATCGTCACTTGCCGGCTGCTCGTGCACATGCGAGACCGGAGCTTGCGGGTTAAGCATTCGCATATGCGATCAGAGCTTGTCTGTCACGCATGCGCATGAGTAACCAGAAAATGCCAATCATGCATGCGCAGTCGACATTTGCCGATCGCGCATGTACACGAGCAGCTGGCAAGTGCCGATCGCGCATATGTAGTCGGCAAGCACCGATCGCGCATGTGCTCGAGCAGCCGGCAAGTGCTGATCGTGAATGCACGCATGCGTGGCCAGCGGGATTGGAAACTGGGACAGCACCCCAAAAAGTTGGGACAGAGGCCTAAATACCGGGACTGTACCAGCTAAACCGGGAAAGCTGGTCACCCTATTCCTTCTGTCTTTTTCAATGTGTCACCCTGCAGAGGAAGGGACAGATGCAATGGGACAAAGCTCCTTTTCTATCTGTGTAACTGTATACCTCTACAGTTGGAGGGACATACTGCATTGGACATAGGTATCCTCTGTCTGTGTCAATGTGTTTCCCTGATGTGGGAGGGGCAAACTCTGGATGTTGGGTCACTTTTGTCTATGTCACTGTGTCACCCTGCGGTGGAATAAAGAGAGTTCATGTCTCATAGCTCACTCCTGTCTGTGTCACTATGTCACCCTTCAGTAGGAGGGATAGGACCGACCTCATGGCTAAGGTTCCTTTAGTGTGTGTCACAATTTCACTTGGGATATGTGGAAAACCCTGATGTCCTTTTATTTTCAGTGTCACTACACATGGTGAGTGACCCAAAGCTGCATTAAACAAGATTTATGAAGCTCTTCTCTCTGTCACTCTCTCCTCAGTTCAGACCATTGGTGAAAAAGCAGAAACAGTACAATCCGATGTGAAAACTGACATTTTGCAGTTAAAATCACAAGGTAAGGATCTAATGTTGGTGACAATACCTATACAACATAATCATCATCATCATCGTCATCATCATCACCCCAACCATTCCACCACGCCATCATCCCAACCATTCCACCATGCCATCATCCCAACCATTCCACCATGCCATCATCCCAACCATTCCACCATGCCATCATCCCAACCATTCCACCATGCCATCATCCCAACCATTCCACCATGCCATCATCCCAACCATTCCACCATGCCATCATCCCAACCAGTCCACCATGCCATCATCCCAACCAGTCCACCATGCCATCATCCCAACCAGTCCACCATGCCACCATCCCAACCATTCCACCATGCCATCATCCCAACCAGTCCACCATGCCATCATCCCAACCAGTTCACCATGCCAGCATCCCAACCAGTCCACCATGCCATCATCCCAACCATTCCACCATGCCATCATCCCAACCATTCCACCATGCCATCATCCCAACCATTCCACCATGCCATCATCCCAACCATTCCACCATGCCATCATCCCAACCATTCCACCATGCCATCATCCCAACCATTCCACCATGTCATCATCCCAACCATTCCACCATGCCATCATCCCAACCAGTCCACCATGCCATCATCCCAACCAGTCCACCATGCCATCATCCCAACCAGTCCACCATGCCACCATCCCAACCATTCCACCATGCCATCATCCCAACCAGTCCACCATGCCATCATCCCAACCAGTCCACCATGCCAGCATCCCAACCAGTCCATCATGCCATCATCCCAACCATTCCACCATGCCATCATCCCAACCATTCCACCATGCCATCATCCCAACCAGTCCACCATGCCATCATCCCAACCAGTCCACCATGCCATCATCCCAACCAGTCCACCATGCCATCATCCCAACCATTCCACCATGCCATCATCCCTACCATTCCACTATGCCATCATCCCAACCAGTCCACCATGCCACCATCCCAACCATTCCACCATGCCATCATCCCAACCATTCCACCATGCCATCATCTCAACCATTCCACCATGCCATCATCCCAACTATTCCACCATGCCATCATCCCAACCATTCCACCATGCCATCATCCCATCATCCCATCATGCCATCATCCCATCATACCATCATCCCATCATTCCATCATGCCATCATTCCATCATTCCATCATCCCACCATTCCATCATGCCATCATTCCACCATTCCGCCATGCCATCATTCCACCATGCCACCATCCAATCATTCCATCATTCCACCATGCCACCATCCAATCATTCCATCATTCCACCATGCCACCATCCAATCATTCCACCATGCCACCATCCAATCATTCCATCATTCCACCATGCCACCATCCAATCATTCCATCATTCCACCATGCCACCATCCAATCATTCCACCATGCCACCATCCAATCATTCCATCATTCCACCATGCCACCATCCAATCATTCCATCATTCCACCATGTCACCATCCAATCCTTCCATCATCCATTTTATAAGTAAATACAGGCCTCCACATCGCAATACTTTACAGTCAGTTTAAGAGCAACTGCAATTAGATACAATTATTTTGTTGCACAAGAGACAGACAGAAAAAGCCAGAGTTCTAATAATACATGGTTGTATTAAAAGAACAGAGGTTATACATTCAGTTTGCAGACCTTTCATAGACAGTCAGAGATATGATTATGGGCATGTGTAACGTTTACAGACAGGATTACAGCTGTGTTAGAAGAGGGAGGATAGGCCTGCAATGTGCTGTTAGAAAAGGCCCTGCCTCAGGGAGCTTACAATCTATAGGCAGGGTAAGTTGAAACACTGGGTGCAGGGGATGAAAGGGTTGGTGAGTTTCAGAATTGCCATAGAGTAGCTGTAACATTACTGAACATCAGCAAGTGGCAGCAAACGGCTGTCCGCCTTTGGGGCGATGCAGAATGAATGCAGCCGTGGTTTGATAGTCCTTTGTCCCTCTGGGACACACCATATTATACAGGTTTGCAATTTTGGCCACAGTAAGATGATCTTTTAGCATATACAGTAATATAGCCATTTATTTTGACAGCTTAACCATTAATGTACTGGCCAAGCTGCCTCTACCATTACAAAACAATCACGCAAATAAACTGTTTTTTTTTACATGGCGGACAAAGAACAACGTATCTGGAAGCCATTTTGGCTACCTATGATGTCCAACTTGACCGGTACCTCGGTCACTATCTTTGATGGGTAGGGGCAACCAGTGGGCTATACCTTTATTATACACTGCTGGGCTACCCCTAATGTCACAACAGATACAGACATTGGTCTCTGTATAGTACAGAGACGCTGCTGTGTGTAAAACAAGCACTGCTCTTAGTATAGTAGAGGTGCACACACTGCTTTATGTCATGGCTTGATTTGGGCTTTATAAAGGTCAACCACTTACATTGGCCAGTCCTTAAATAAACAGATCAGAAAAAGAAGCGGGAATCTATTCTGGACCCAAAGGTGGTGGCAGCTTTTGGTGGGCCGTCCAGATAAGGAGTATCCAAAGTACGGGAGAGGGGGGATGTGATGGCTGGGCAGGAGTGCTAAAATGAGTGGGACAGCCAATGTCATCCCAGCAGCATCAAGTCTCTTGGCCGCAGTACGGGGTTTTTGGACACAGTACTCAGAACAAACCCCCTCTTGGTGAAGAGATACAACAGTAGCAAATAAACTGAACAGAGCAGCACTGTGACCAGGTGCCCAGCTGCATCTCGCCACCATGTGAAACAAAAGGGACCGAATGCAGTGTAACAGATATATGACCCCCACACCAGGATATGTGCCACATGTGAGGGTACACCCTACAATATATACAGTATAACACCACGAACAAGAACTATACGCTTACTGACAACAATAATTAAATGAGAGGAAACAGGGCTATATGCAAGAAAACTGAGTGACATCGGGGCTCTGGGTGAAGATGTTGTTTTGTTGAAAAGGCCTGCAGCCTCCGTCCATCACATTCTGTGTATGATAGACACACACACACACTTCTCTGTACTGTAAGCAATGACTGGGATCATTAGCCATCTGAATGTAACATTTTGTGGTGTTATTTTGCTCCATTGTAGTTGCCGACCTTTCTTCCAAACTGGCCCAGTTGGACACAACTCCAAAGAGTGAGTAGAGTACTTTGTAAAAAGACAGTACTCGTTATCCAACATTTCACTTTACAACGAATGGGATGCCACCGCTTTACAATGCAACTCTAAGGGCGGTTTTTCGATGCCGGAATGCGTTATACAACGCTCACCACCAGTGATTAACATGAGACTCACTTTACAACGGTTTCACTATCCAACGCTACTTCCAGAAGAGATTCCGTTGGATAACCGAGGACTTCCTGTAGTATATAATACAATGCAATGCAATACCGAACAATCCAATCCAACACAGCATAGAACAATCCAATCCTATAACATCGGACACAGTATAGAACAAAATAATCCAAGCCAATATAATTCAGATCAATACAAACTATTCCAACACAATACAGATTAAAAACAATCAAATCCAACACAATAAAAAATATTAAAAAATAAAAAATATTTCCAATCCAACACAATACAGAACAATCAAATATAAAACAAAACAATTCAATACAGGAACAATGTAATCCAACACAATACAGAAAAATATAATACAATCTAACCCAACACAATAGAATCTAAGAACAATACAATATAATCCAACACAATGAAATACTATGTCAAGAGCAGTAAAATAAAATACAGAATATAATCTAATTCAATACAATACAGAACTAGACAATACAATACATATAATATAATGTAATACAATGCAAAAGAATATTGAGCAATAAAATACAAAATAATAATACAAAAGAGAACATCACAATGCATTATATAAATACAATACAGAATGATATAATATAATAATATAAAATAGAGAACAATATAATTGATAACAGTACAATATTATACAATGGAACGTTAATGTATACTACAACACAGTGCAATGCAGAACTATTCTGCAAGCCAGGGTCATACGCAAGATGATTTAGCCCAGATAGTGTCAACTAGGCCCTCTTTTCAAAGCACAACAAGTTCTGTTTCTTTACTTTATTGAGGGAAAGCAGGGTAAAAGACAGGCACTTGTGAAGAGATGTTGGTGTTTAAATAGTGTCTCTCTGTGGGTGCCTTGTAGTTAAGAGCAGGTGAAAAGATAATCCTACCATACAGGAGTTTACAGCAGTGCTCACTCATCCAGAGGTAATGGTGGAAAAGGAGATTAGGGGCAAGGGTCACACTAAAATGGAGTGAGACTGCACTACTGTCAGCAAAAAGACAGGGGAGAAAATGGGAAAGTCCATTAACTGGAAGACTGGAATGTTGCCAGAGCAACCAGGGGTGTGACAGCTTGGAAGGAAAAAGGCTACTTAGGCCTTGTTCAGGGTGCTGGCTTCGGAGGGAGGGCGTGCTGCCGTGCGTGCTGCCGTGCGTGCTGCCGTGAGAAACAAAGTATTCAATTTGAATACTGGTTTTCAGGGTAGCAACTGCCCTGTCTCCGAAGCCAGGAGTTGAAGCTGACTACAGTTTCAATAAACAAAAATTTCGTTTTTTGGAGCTGCAGCAGCGTCACAGGGACCAAGGCAGCCAATGAAATCATTCTTCAGAATGATTTCATGACTGCAACTTGGATACTTACCCTGCCGTGTGTAACCCCGCCCCCTCCCCAACGCTGAAAAGTCTGCTGGGGGATAAACACAGATCGCCCAGCAAACTCCCGCACTGCCTGCCTCCCGCCCTCCCTCCGAGTCCTGCAGCTGACACCCTGAACGAGGCCTCAATGTATCCATTCCATCTGCACTAGGAGTAAACTGCAAGGAAAGTAAATCCAGCTAGCAAGCAGAACTGCCAAGGGAGAGGGGGGCTGAACAGAAAAGGCAGACAGGGGTATTTCTGTTCCATGACAAGAACAGTACAATACATAATAATACTGCACAACAACACAATGCAGAACAATACAATACATAATAATACTGCACAACAACACAATGCAGAACAGTACAATACATAATAATACTGCACAACAACACAATGCAGAACAGTACAATACATAATAATACTACACAACAACACAATGCAGAACAGTACAATACATAATAATACTACACAACAACACAATGCAGAATAATACAGTACATAATAATACTGCACAACAACACAATGCAGAACAGTACAATACATAATAATACTGCACAACAACACAATGCAGAAAAGTACAATACATAATAATACTGCACAAAAGCACAATGCAGAACAGTACAATACATAATAATACTACACACCAACACAATGAATACACATAATACATAAAGCCTGCCCCCCTGCAGACGCACTTACCAGAACTCCCTCCTACTGTCTCTGTACGTTCTCCCCACCTAACAATTAGACTGTAAGCTCCTCGGGGCAGGGACTCCTCTTCCTTAATGTTACTTTTATGTCTGAAGCACTTATTCCCATGATCTGTTATTTATATTATCTGTTATTTATTTGATTACCACATGTATTACTACTGTGAAGCGCTATGTACATTAATGGCGCTATATAAATAAAGACATACAATACAATGCAGAACAATACAATACAATATAACATAATAGAGAACAATACTATACAATACCTTACAGAACTATACAATACAATTGAGAAAACACAATGGGAAAAAAATACCATAAAAGACAATGTAAAACGGTGCAATTACACACTACAGTGCAATGCAGAGAAATGTAATACAATACAGAGTAACAGTACAGAACAACACAATGCACAACAATACATTACAGGGCAAAGCAAAACAATACTATAGAGAAGAATTCCATACAATATTATAGAATGCAATACAACATTATAGAATGCAATACAACATTATAGAATGCAATACAACATTATAGAATGCAGTACAATAGATAAATAGAAAACAATATAACACAGAATGATAACATACAGTAATGAATAATATAATTAAAATAAAGCACAGTAAAGTACAGGACAATACTTTACAGCATAATTAAATACAGAACAAACAAATACAATATAATGAACTAGATAACATAATAATACCATATAACACAATAGATAACATTATAATACAATAAATATCATCACAATTAAATACAATGGACAACATGGCAATACAGAATAATGCCATGAAATACAATACTATGAGAAAATATCATACAATATAACACAATACAATAAAATGCAATACAATACTAAAGAGAACAATACAATAAAATACTGAGCAATATAATACAATATAACACAATTGAATATAATAAAATGCAATAAGTTAAAGAACAATATAATGGAGAAAAATACAATACAATATAGATGATTACAATAGAATAAAAAGCAATTCCATACAATTAAATGCAATGTAGAATTATATAATACACAGAACAATACCATACAATGCAACACAAAACAATACCTTACAATGCAAAACAGAACAATACCATACAATGCAACACAGAACAATATCTTACAATGCAACACAGAACAATATCTTACAATGCAACACAGAACAATACCATACAATGCAACACAGAACAATAGCAGATGTAACGGGTTTTCTGGCCTGGCCTTACCCACCCAATCTCATATTGGCCCCTGTGGTCTAACCAGCCCCCATTACAGTGTGATGTCTGGTGGTGCACCTGTTGGCAACAGGACTCCTGAGTCTCCCGCATGATGGTGTGTGGGGATTTGCCAACCCAGACAGGCAGCTGAGGTAGTGTGCTGAGTCCTACCTAGATCCAATGCAGCGCCTCCACCTCATCAGGATCCCAGCGTGAGCTTGTGGATGGTCCTGGTGAGGAACTCCTCTGTGGTGCAGCCCCCTGTGTAATCACTCCACACTTACACACGAGGGTTTCTTTATTCAGCAACATCTTTATTGTACGGTGGGCCAGCTGCCCGCCACAATGGGGTGTAATCAGCCCTCCATCGTTCACCGCACTTCCCTTTGAAAGGTATTGTCCTCCTTGATTAGGGATTCCCTATCCCCGCAGGGATATCTATTCTGTGCCAGGTCCCTGGTCACAGTCTCATTATTCAGCTGCTATAACATAACCACTTAGCAAACTACTCCTCCTCCTCCTAATCACTTGGCAACTCCTAACTTTTGGTCAGTGCTGTGCCTTATGTATACTCTGGAGGCTGGCACACCTCTGACATCACTAACCATGGAGTCCGAGCCTGTGACCACTCCCATCCATACATAGGGCACCTCACCAGGGTGTGAGGGCAAACCTCCATAATTACTGCTGGCATGCCCATAACTTACCAGGCCTTACTGTCAGCAGGAGAGATGACTGCAGCCATTTTACAGTATGGTTACATTCTTCCCCTGGTGAATCCCACCGACCCCGGCTGGGACCTAAATTTAAAGTACCTTTTTCCAGGAAGCACTGTAAAATGGAACACACATAATTAGTGAACATATAACATCAGTGAAACCACATTGTGCCAAGCACGCCCCGTCCAGCAGCCGCGAACTCGCACAACAATGTGTCCTGTACCACCTAATAATAGTGACTGGGGTCAGGCTTCTTAACTTCCCGACCACCCACGTCCAGGACAGTAATATAGTAGTGGCGTGGCAATCCCCTCTCGGGCCTATATGTTACCCGGTGTTTGTGAATATTCCGCCCAATACTCCAAACCCTCATAAGGTGATCTATTCTGTCCTCAGCCTTACGACCCGTTATCGCACCCCCTTTATTAACCATATACATCTCTATGGTTTCCCGTAGCCACCTATCCCTATTCTCCTCAATCTCCTCCATAAGGGGTTCAGGGACATACGGTTACTCCAACCCGTGGGACGCTTTGTATCTGGCAATAATGGCCCTCTCAGCCCGGCTGATCCTGGTTAACTCAGCATTCCCTTTCTCCTTACCGGAGGCCGCCTTGATCCCAGATAGTTCACGGAGATCCTCGTCGGAGGAGTCCACTTTTTCCGGCTTAGGGGTCACCAATCGTGGCGACCGCCTCCGGCTCTCTCGGTCGGTATACTGCCCAACCGCTCCCTTTTGTCCTGACCCAGCCGATGGAGTCGGCTCCGATCCCCGTTCTCCGGGACCTGCACTGTTAAGCCACAGTGCACCAGGGGACTCGGTGGACAGCCTAGCCGTATCCCCCGGGGGGTCGCTGAATTGAATTGGCACGAATGTAGGCATCGGCCATAGATATTGAGTCCCACATTGTGGACAGCGCGACGCCGTGCCCACAGTACCTCCGGGCAGCCTGCATTGCAAGCAGAGCCCCACTACTATCTCAGTGTTGGCCACCCTGACAACCAGTACCCCGCCGGGCACCGCGTAGGGCTGCGTGGATACCATTGTGGTCACAGTCGAGGAGCAGGCCATGGTTTTAGTGGGAGCCACTTTTAGCACAGGTCTGTCCTTGGAGCTAGTTCCTCGCGAATGACCAACAGAAGTTGAGGCGCCAGCCACTCCCTGGTTCGGCTCCTCCCGGCTCTGACACAGCTGGAACCCGCCCCCAGTGGTAGCAATTATGGGCGGATCCCACAAGGGAATAGGATGTCCTTTAATTAAGGCCGCACCCCTTTCAGTCCTAGCGGGTGCGGTCAGAGTTTTCGCGCCCTTATCCCCAACAGGGTGGGGTTCTTCTTTTGCCGCCAATTCCAGCCTTTTCCTTTCAGCTGCCTTGCGTGCAAAGTATCCCTCCTTTTTGCACGCTACCCCAGCGGCCGGAACTACTTCCGGTAGTTGCGCCGTCAGTGCACAAGTTCCTTGGCTCGCCGGATTCGTGCCCACGGGGCATAGTCGGAAGCCACTCCCCCTGGTTGAGATCAGGGGAGGGTCCCACAGACTAAGCGGTTGGCTCAACACTGGGGCTGAGCTGGTCACTGTCCATGAAGGCGCGGCTGCAGCTTTCGCGCCATACCCCCCATCAGGGCGGGGTTTCCCTGTTGGCGCCACTCCTGGCCAACTCTCTGCAAGTCACGCATTTGCAGATTTCTCTGCCACTGGCCCACGCGGTCTCCCAGGGAGGCGGGAGCCGCCATTTTGTAAGTCCTGTTCTCCAGCTACTATTGTAATGTCCTTGCTACTATCATCCAGGGCAGCACCCCGCGGTCCTAGGCAGGACCAAAACGGTGCGGCCACAGCTTTCGCTCCACTCCATAGCAGGCCGGTAAAAGATATTTCCGCAACAGCTTGCTCTTCAGTGGGGCGCACGCCACGTGTGCTTTCCCCGTCAGCCTCCGGTCGCCATCTTGGACTATCCGCACCGCGCGGATCCTCCATTCTTTCGTAACAGTTATCGTACATGGGACTCCGCTCTGCGGGGCAGTCACCACACCGGTACAATAAAGATTGCCTTGATGCACCACCTTGTGTACCTAATGTAGGCTGGACTCATGTATGCACTACCTCAGGCTAGGCTCACTCTCTCAGTGTCTGCGGTAACTCCTTCCTCCAGTCTGTGCTCCCTACGGTGAGTGGTCTGGAATGGGCTAGAGTACTCTGGAGCTTCCATGCAGTACTTGGGCGTCTACCTGTCTTGGTCAGCCTAGCGCAGACCCTCTATAGGACTCCTGACCACGTTAACAGGCTATCCCTTTAGGCATCCTACCAACTAGCACTGCCTCAAGGTGACTAGGACAGCTATAGCCCGGCTCCAAACCCCCAACTCCTTTCAGGCCCCTAGGTCGTCCCTACGAACTGACAATACGCCATCAGCCCCCTGACTACCCCTAGGTCCGTCCCAACGCAGCATAAAGTGGCAGCAGACACTCTCCCTGTTTCATAGTGTGCCTAGCAAAAGCCTGTCCTGTTGACAGGTCTGGTCTCTCAGCAGCGCCTCCAATTGTAACGGGTTTTCTGAACTGGCCTGACCCACCCAATCTCATATTGGCCCCTGTGGTCTAACCAGCCCCCATTACAGTCTGATGTCTGGTGGTGCACCTGTTGGTAACAGGACTCCTGAGTCTCCCGCATGATGGTGTGTGGGGATTTGCCAACCCAGACAGGCAGCTGAGGTAGTGTGCTGAGTCCTACCTAGATCTCAGCAGTGCCTCCAATTGTAACGGGTTTTCTGGCCTGGCCTGACCCACCCAATCTCATATTGGCCCCGGTGGTCTAACCAGCCCCCATTACAGTGTGATGTCTGGTGGTGCACCTGTTGATAACAGGACTCCTGAGTCTCCCGCATGATGGTGTGTGGGGATTTGCCAACCCAGACAGGCAGCTGAGGTAGTGTGCTGAGTCCTACCTAGATCCAGTGCAGCGCCTCCACCTCATCAGGATCCCAGCGTGAGCTTGTGGATGGTCCTGGTGAGGAACTCCTCTGTGGTGCAGCCCCCTGTGTAATCACTCCACACTTACACACGAGGGTTTCTTTATTCAGCAACATCTTTATTGTACGGTGGGCCAGCTGCCCTCCACAATGGGGTGTAATCAGCCCTCCATCGTTCACCGCACTTCCCTTTGAAAGGTATTGTCCTCCTTGATTAGGGATTCCCTATCCCCGCAGGGATATCTATTCTGTGCCAGGTCCCTGGTCACAGTCTCATTATTCAGCTACTATAACATAACCACTTAGCAAACTACTCCTCCTCCTCCTAATCACTTGGCAACTCCTAACTTTTGATCAGTGCTGTGCCTTATGTATCCTCTGGAGGCTGGCACACCTCTGACATCACTAACCATGGAGTCAGAGCCTGTGACCACTCCCATCCATACATAGTGCACCTCACCAGGGTGTGAGGGCAAACCTCCATAATTACTGCTGGCATGCCCATAACTTACCAGGCCTTACTGTCAGCAGGAGAGATGACTGCAGCCATTTTACAGCATGGTTACACATACAATGCAACACAGAACAATACAAAACAGAAAAATACCTTACAATGCAATACCTTACAATACCTTACAATGCAACACAGAACAATACCTTACAATGCAATACAGAACAATACAATACAATACAATACAGAAAAATAACTTACAATGCAATACAGAACAATGCCATACAATGCAATGCAGAACAATACCTTACAATGCAACACAGAACAATACCTTACAATGCAGCACAGAACAATACCTTGCAATGCAACACAGAACAATACAATACAGAAAAATAACTTACAATGCAATACAGAACAATACAATGCAATACAATGCAATACAGAACAATACAATACAATGCAATACAGAACAATGCCATACAATGCAATGCAGAACACTAAAATACAACACAATACAGAACAATGCCATACAATACATAGCAATGCAATGAATACGATACAACACAATACAGATCAGTACAATATAAAACAATAAAATACATTATAGACTAATACAACACAACACAGAGCAATACAATATAATATAATACAATAGAGAACAATGAAATATAATTGAATATAATACAGTCTAATAAATCACAATATCATTGTAGCTTCATATTTCTACTGTATTTTAGGTGTGTTTCTGTCTCTAGCTATGTGTCTGGGTTTCTGTTTCTGTGGGTGTGTGTGTGTGTGTGTATATGTGTGTCTGTCTATCTATTTCTGCATGTGTGTATGTACAATCTAAGTGGTATGTGCAATCTAAGTGGTATGTAGGAAGAACTCACAGAGGCAGTTGGAATATTTGTATATAATTGTGTGTGTGTGTGTGTGTGTGTGTGTGTGTGTGTGTGTGTGTGTGTGTGTGTGTGTGTGTGTGTGTGTGTGTGTGTGTGTGTGTGTGTGTGTGTGTGTGCATGTCCGCATATCTGTGTCTGTATATATTTACCTGTATAAAACTGTATATATTTATATATTTGTGTGTATATTGCTGTATATATATTGTGTGTGTGTCTGTATATCTTTTTGTGGTATTCCTAAGTGTAGGGGTGTTCAAACATTTTCCTTTGCGCCCCCCTGCCTGCTCTCCCCCCTGCCTGCTCTCCCCCCCTCCCTGCCCTCCCCCCCTCCGTGCCCTCCCCTCTGCCCTCCCCCCTGCCTGCTCTCCCCCCTGCCTGCTCTCCCCCCCTGCCTGCTCTTCCCCCCTGCCTGCTCTCCCCCCCTGCCTGCTCTCCCCCCTGCCTGCTTTCCTCCACTGCCTGCTCTCCCCCCCTGCCTGCTCTCCCCCCTGCCTGCTTTCCCCCACTGCCTGCTCTCCCCCCCCCCCCTTCCTGGTCGCGCCCCCCAAATAAAAAACCTCTTGCACACCCCAGTTTGCTCACCCCTGCCTTAGTGTATATATCCAGTATCTGTGTGTCTGCATATCGTCCGTATAAACCAGCATGTATACATCTATGTGTGTGTGTGTGTGTGTGTATGTTAATATGTCGGTGTGTGTGTGTGTGTATACAGGTGTATGTCTTTGTGTGTATATCTGTCTGTATATATTTGTGCGCATATCTCTGTGTGTGTTTTATCTGTGTGTGTGTGTGTGTGTGTGTGTATGTCTGTGGTTGTATATCTGTGTGTAATTATCTGTGTATGTGTGTCTGTGTGTACTGTATGTCTCTGTGAATACAGTATGAGGTGTGTGCATATGTTTGTGTACTGGATATGTATCTGCGCATGAATATCTGTGTGTATATCTCTCTGTGTTCTGACACTGTGTTCTGTCTCTCAGAGGAGTCCTGTGAAAGCCCCTGGGTGTATTACAATGACAACTGTTACTTCTTCTCCACAATGAAGTCTAACTGGATGAAAGCCAAGACTATGTGTGAGGGGAAGGGAGCGAGCCTGGCGGTGATCACCAGTGAGGAAGAGCAGGTGGGGTCTTCGTACTCAGACTCACTCCGACATACACGACTATCTTTCACTACGTTTTTTTATCAACCGACTAGTTGATAAAAATTAGCCCCTATGTAATCCCTACTCACCTCGAAGTCGCCCGTCTAAACCCTTATTCATAAAAGTGCTTCCTCCCCCCAAAGATATATAAGAATATATAAGATATATGCTGCACTGGTGGGACAATAGAAGGAAAAAAAACGAAAGGACGCATTGATGAAAAAACTATAAAGGTCTATGTATTTCTTCACGACATAGAGATGTATGGGTTTTCTGTACATACCTTTCTGTGAGTACGGCATCTCTCACCAAAGATGTAGCCAATGATATTGCACCCACTGGCGCACTCCCGCGGGTGAAGTAGCGCAGGTGTTACAGGTGACCATATGATCACACCGAGATCGAAACTGCTCTAGCTAGCTTACCCAGAATGTCTTCCACGATCCGTCCGCCTACGAATATCCCAGTGACTTGGGATAATAGCCTCTCGGTTTTCCGTTCATATTTCCCAACTAGCTTCTGACACCGAGACTAACTACCAGCAACCGTAGAGCCCGGTTCTGTGTTGGCTTACTTACTTTTCTGGCCTCCATCTGAAACCATGGAAAACCGGGTGCCAACCAATTAGCGAAAGAGATTGTCTTTGCTGAGCCAATCAGAAGCTGGGGGCTCGTCCGAGACGGACCAATCAAGGCTCAGGAAGGTGAAAGTGCTTTAGGACAGCCCACAGGGGTGGGCTTAAGGAGAGTGGGAAATTCAAACTGACCAATTGGAATTGAGCCAGCGGGGCTAGGACCCAGGACTCGGTTCCCAGTTTTAGCATAGATAGGTGCATCACTGTTGGGGATAAACAATGCTGAGTGAATTACCGGCCCATCACACAATGAAGCCTACTGAAATACATACAATTAAATACACATGTGAAAATAAACTTCTTACATGGGGGAACAAAAGCACGTATTGGGTAGCCATTTTGGCTACCTAAGATGGCCATGGTAACCTGTTCCATCTTGACGGGGCGTGGCAACCAGTGGGTTTAACCTTTAGTAACCATGCCAGGCTGCTCTACCGTCACATCCCCATGCCCATCTCGCGCCAAGCTGACGGAAACCAATGGCCACTCCTCCCCAATAACATTGGTTACATCTGTACATGATCCACTTGGTTCGCACAGCAACCCAAGCCAGGGAAGAATAACTATTTACTAAATCGGTTAACTTTTTACCCCCTTCGTAATTATCTCCATGCAACAACGTTCAGCTGCTTAGGGCAGCCACCCGGAGAGTTGCAATATTGGCAAATCATGAGCAGTATTATGGCACCGGGAGGACTTTTTATTTTTTGTTTGCTTTATATTTCTAGCACTTTTTAGGGACTTTATTTGGCAACTAAGGGCCACTTAGATCATGTAATTTCCCTGTGGGGTACTACGCAGCAGTCAGGCGGCTTCTGTTATTTGTTTGAATGATCAGCGTGTTTCTGCTTTTTATGGACATTAAGTAGTATCTTATGAGGATAAAACACAGGTTAAAATGAGCAATTGTAATTGCACCTCATACCCATTTGATTATTTGATTATTTGATTATTTTCCTTTTTGTAATGTTATTTTGATTTAATTCAATTGACAAAAAAAAAAAAATCTCCTTTTTTTGGTAACACCCGTGCATCAAATGTAACCCTTTTATATTTATGTAAGATTTAATTTATTTCACAACTACGGCTATCTCTCACTTATAAATAGCTATTTCTCACTGAAACGCCTCTGTCACCTCTCCACTCACTCTGATGTGCACGGCTGTCTCTCACGTCAAAAATCTTCACTCTGACATAGAAACAGCTACTTGAAATGCATAGCTATCTCTCACTGGTACATGTATACGCTATCTGTCCCAGAAATCCAGTATCACATAAACAGCTATAACTTCCTGTGATGTCTCTCTCTCTCTCTGACATTCACAGCTATCTCTCACTGGTACATGCATAGTTATCTCTCTCACTGCTAAATTTACAGCCATCTGTCACATAACTCCAGTATCACCTCTCTCTGGCCTAGATCTGCAAATAGGGTTGTCAGGAGGCTTCTCCAAAAATACTGGACACAATGGTGAAAGGTGCGATGCACTCAAGACACACACGCTCGAGAGACACACACACACCTCTCTCTCCGCTCTTCTCTCCATGTTGTTTTCTCTTCTCCTTGGCCCCACCCTCAGGCTCCCGGCCCCTCCTCCTGATTGACTGAATTACCCAGTGTCATGGGAGACCAAGAAGTTTACACCTTTTTACCAGGATCATTCATTGAGCAAAACAGGATAGTGAAATAAATTGTAGTTTATTAACTTAAAATCACTTAAACACAGTGGAACCCTAAATACAGACAAAAAGACACACTGGGGTTTAGCGTGGAAAACTAGACTCTCCTAGGTGCAGGGAACTGTAAAGATGAGTTTTCCCCTGACCGGGACTTAGCCTGAAATCCTCTGGTTCCCAAACATGCCACCGCTCCCTTCTCTTCTGAGAATTTGGACTTTCTCTTGACCGGGTGTTAGTACCAAACTCCTGGCACTAAAATCAGCTTGCAATCCAAGCCGTGTCCGCTACTTTCGATTTTGATAACTTGGGCGCAAAAGTCAGGACTTAGAATATTTTCGGGCAGACTTTTCAGGCTTCGAATCGAAGCCGGTGCTCTGCTATTCGCACAAGATTGATTTCTCTCCTTTGCACCAGGTATCTAACTGTTCATTTATGGAGAGCGTTGTGTTCATGTGTGTGCTCTATTCGCACAAGAGCACTTTTGAAAAGCCCGCCCGTGCTCTTTCTACTGGGGATCTACAATCTGATTGGCTCACGGCTCCTTACAGTATTTCTGAGCTTCATTCACAAAATACTACAGCCAATCATCGTGTGGGTACTTTCTCAGCAGCCAATTAGAGCGAAGCCGGTATGGAAAGTTTGCCACCTCTGTCCCTGGCTATCTCATCCCACCCGCTGGGTCAGGCTCCACCAAGTCTGCAGAACAAATGGCAGCCCGGACGACTGCTATTGTTCCCAGGACGTGGGTACTTGAGCCTTTCCCTGCTTCCCAAATGGCTTTCACACTTCGTGCATCCTCCACCAGTGTATATGTATATATATATTTCTCTACTGCAATTGGGTTGAGCGGTGGGTTACTTCTCAGTGGAATCACCCTCCCTGAAGTTAGCTTCTGCCAACCTCATAAGCATTTCTAGCCGGTCCCTGAGATCTACCACATACTTCAGCACAGAAGCATCAGTATTGGTAGTCTCTCCTTCCCATCCCTCATGGAATAGGTCAAGCGGTCCCCGTACCCTGCGACCATATAGAAGCTTGAGGGAGAGAAGCCAGTGGACTCTTGCTGTACCTCACGGTATGCAAACAGCAAATGCTGCAAATGAGACTTCCAGTCTTTCCCTTCAGCCTCTATGAATGCCCGAAGCATCTGCTTTGGGGTACCATTAAACCTCTCACATAAACCGTTGGTCTGGTGGTGGTAAGGGGTCATACACTGGTGCTTCACCCCACACGAATCCCAGAGACTGTAGCAATTCTGACATGAATTGCGACCCTTGATCAGTTAGAATCTCACTAGGGAATCCTACTCTAGAGAAAATAACTACCAATGCCTTTGCCATTGCAGTCCCCTCAATGGTGGCTAGCGCTACAGCCTCAGGGTACCTAATGGCAAAATCCACCACCGTGAGTATGTAATGCTTCCTGGTCCAGCTAGGGATATTGAGAGTTCCCACTATTTCCATGGCTACTCTCTGGAAGGGTTCCCCAAATACTGGTAGTGGGTTCAGGGGTGCCTTCACACAGTCGTCCGCCTTACCTACTCGCTGGCAGGCATCACTGGCAGGCAGGCTGGCAGGCAAAACTCTGCCACTGCCCTTGATGCCCCCATGCCAGTAGAAATGCTGCAATAGCCGGGCTCTGGTGCGAGTAACCACCTGATGCCCCGCTAGTGGAATGGAGTGCACTTCCTGCAATAATGCTGCCTATACTCCCGGGGTATCACAAACTGCCTCCTACATGTCCACGCTCTGTCTGGAGCAGTAGGAGCTTGCTCCCTATAAAAGAGCCCACATGCCAAAGAAACCGGTCTGACCCACTCTCAGAGGCAGACTCGGATGCCCGAAGTTTCATGCCCTCTAAGCCGGGATCGGACCGCACCACATCTCTGAACTGTGCCCTCAGCTCTGGCCAGTCGCCCTCAGTCACTATGTCGGGAGATGGGGAAACAGTAAAGTCAGTACATTGTCACGACTCTGTCCAGCTTAACTGCCTGGTCTCCTCAGAGACCTCTGGAGCTGGTCCCAAATTCAGGGGGACGGCGAGAACCTCATTGGGCAGCGATACCAAAGGCTCCCCTGCCTTGGCAAGTGCCCTGCTCTTGCTTCTTGTAATAGCTGCCACTGGAGCAGCTTCCTCCGCAAAGGAGCAGATGAGATGCCCCAGGTTGTTACCGAGTAGCACCTCAATATCCAACCCAGGCAAAACACCCACATCCCTCATGCCTCGACCGGCACCCAAGTCGAGAAACACCAGGGCGACCTGGATTGACTTAGGTCCCCTGTTTGGCATTGTGACCTGCATCCCTGTTCCCGAGAACAGATCCTCTGAAATGACCATATCAGGTCCCACCAGAGTAACAATGGCACCGGAGTCGAGCAAGCTGGCTGCTTGGCAATCTCCGATGGTCACTGGTAACAAATGCTTCCTCCGGACATCATTGGATTGTAACCCGACAGTTGCAATCTGATGTCCGCCTGCCGCTTCTGCTGTGCCCGCTGAAGTGGTGGAATCTGTTGTCTGAGTCCTCTGCTGGACGCTCTGGACATCTGCCCGCTGCTCCTCTGTGTGTCCCAGCCACACGGCAGCGACTGGTTTTGCAGCTGGAGTACATTGCCCCTGATGGGGATTACCGGACCTTGGCCGGTCCAGACAGTCTGGCTTAATGTGCCCAGTCCTGTTGCATTGATAGCACTGCTTCTCGATCCTGAATTCTGTTGTCTTCGGTGTACCCCCTTCAGCAGCTTGTTTTGGTTTCCAGTGTGGGGTGCTGTTAGTTGCCGGAGCCGGGTTGGCTCCGTTCTGGGCAGACCCCTTCTTGTGGGACATCGCACGACTTGTAATATATTCCTCAGCCAGGTTGGCTGCATCCAGGCAAGTGGAAGCTTTCGGTCAATGACCCAATACCGCACCTCAGGTGGGCACCGCTGGAGAACTTGGACTTGTTCTTGACTGGATGTTAGTACAAACTCCTAGAACTAAAATCAGCTTGCAATCCCAGTCGCATCTGCTACGTTCGATTTTGAGAACTTGGGTGTGTCAATGTTCCAAATTGACAAACGGGGTTCAGTTGATAATAAGTAGTTTATTGTACAGTATCATCATACTCATTCAAAAGTCTACAAGACTCTCTCTGCCAGGGAGTGTCCAGGCAGCAACCTTTATACATTTCATTTCCATTGTTCAAAATGTGTTACTAGGCAGATTATACTAACCACTCCTTAATTCTTAAACCAATCATTTTACAGCTCATTAAACTAGGTTAGAACTGGCCTCAAAACAGCTATGAGTAGGTACCTGGTACTCACTATCACAAGAATATGGGCGTTACTTTAGGCACAGTCGTAAATCTACTTAGAAACGAAACTCTCTCATTCACACCACATACACATTCTTACTCACAAAATGGATACTAGACATATCTGACTTTACAAAATGGAAACTGAACATCACTTTCAATCCCTCTCCAGAGACCCCACAGTCCATTTCAATAATATATCAACAGTTTCTTAATTTCAGCAATATTATTTCGTCAGGTGCAAAAGTCGGGACTTAGAATATTTTCGGGCAGGCTTTTCAGGCTTGAAACCGAAGCCGGTGCTCTGCTATTCGCACCAGAGCACTTTTGAAAGCCCGCCCGTGCTCTTTCTACTGGGGATCTACAATCTCATTGGCTCACGGCTTCTTATAGTATTTTTCAGCTTCATGTACAAAATACTACAGCCAATCATCGCGTGGGAACTGTCTCAGCAGCCAATCAGAGCGAAGCCGGTAAGGAAAGCCGGGTCTGCAGGAAATCTGAACGGGACATGCGGAGGTTTGCCACCTCAGTCCCGGGCTATCTCCTGTCAGCCGCTGGGTCAGGCTCCACCAGGTCTTGCAGAACAAATGACAGCCCGGACGACTGCCATTGTTACCAGGAAGTGGGTACTTGAGCCTTTCCCTGCTACCCAAATGGCTTTCCCACCTCCTGCGTCCTCTGGCTACTTTGAACTCCGATGTCCAGCAGACTTACTGGCACCAGCTTGGTAGCCCTAGCAGCCTAACTGGGCATCGGTTCTGAAAGTCCCAAGCCCATACAGTGCACAACACTAGATTACAGTATGTTACAATGTATTAATAAAATAGATTTTAATACATAGATTAGGCCTGGGTAGGTGGAACAGAATAGAAAAGAGTACTATCAGATAGTATCCCGTGGGGGAAAGTGAAAACAGTGTACTGCAAAAAAATGACGGTGGCTGGATCAGGTAATCGGGTAAAAAATACTCTTTATTGGGCCATCAGGAAACAAAGACTCCCAGGAACTGTGAGAGGAACCTCTAACGCGTTTCGGGCTCCACCTGCCCTTTGTCAAAGAGTTTATATACAATGCTACAAAGGATTATCTGAACTGTTACAATATTCATGCCCACTCTCGAGCACAGATACAGGAGCCCACATGCTCTGAATTTTTTTTCCCTATCAGCCTTTATTCCCCACTCACTATCTATAGGACTTAAACTGGACTCTGAGAGTCTCCTCACAACCTTATCTACAGTTGGAGCACCCATGAACCCAATGCTGGTTCTAGGCTACCTGGGCACTAACTGGGGGTACCCTCCTTAACCTAGGGATCCCCTCAGTTTCAGGGACACTTTTCATCCCTGTGCCCCATTTACCTTTCTGGGCCATACTGAAGCAGGGAACCCTAGTGAGTCGCGCATGCGTTTTCAAGGGGACAATGTGCCTACATGTATCCGAGGATCAAGCATGATTCCGGGGTACATTTTCAGGGAAACCGACAACTCCGGATCCCAACTACCTAGGCACATTCCCACAACAACTCCTCCGCAAAACCCCCCTGGAAACTCATGCCCTAGCAATGCCTGCTCTCTGACATGCCCGGAAAGATAAAAACACAAATAATATCTTTATTATAGTTCATGCATTTGAAAGATACAATGTTACTGGGTCCAAGAGCTAACTCTCTTGAACCCTTATATACAGATCAGTAGTAACTATGAACGGGCTTGACCTTTATTTGAGAGCCTGGTTACGCATTACCGTCACACCCAGCAGCAGCCAATCAGGACGGAGGAAACTGCCCAGCGTCTTAGCAACAGCCCGGCTCTCGCACGTACATCTCCAGTAGAACCTGGAATTTTTTACTGGACAGTGCATCCAAATACAGTACAGTCTGGTTCAATACTGGACACCTGACAACCCTAAGACTGGATGCTAAGCTTTAGCACATCTCTACTCCCATTCAATGCGTGCTAAAGCTTAGCAACCTTTTGTGAATCTGGGCCTCTTTGTCACATGCACAGCTATCTCTCACTCTCAAATGCACGGCTATCTCTTCATCGGACATGCATGGCTATCTCTAACTCTTATCCCCCCCCCCCCTCTCTTAACCCCCCAAAGAAGTTCATTTACGGTAGGACGGGTGACGTCCGTTATTGGATCGGTCTGTCTGACCTGGATGTTGAAGGCAAGTGGAAGTGGATAGATGGGACAGACTACACAACGTCCTACAAGTAAGTTCCCTGTACTGTCGTTAAAAACATCTGATTTTTCTCCCAGACTCCAAATTCCCATAGCTCCCTTTTGTCTCCCTATTCCCCTCCGCTTTCTGTCTTCCTCCCCCTCTCCCCCCTCTCTCACTCTCTCTCTCTCTCTTCCCCCCTCTTTCTCTCCTCCCCCCTCTTCCCCCAATCTCTCTCCTTCCCCCTGTCCCCCTCTCTCCCTCTCTCCTTCTCTCCTCTCTCTCCTTCCCCCTGTCCCTCTCTCCCTCTCTCCTTCCCTCCTCTCTCTCTCCTCCCCCCCCTCTTCCCCCACCCTCTCTCCCTCTCTCCTTCCCTCTTCTCTCTCCTTCCCTCCTCTCTCTCCTTCCCTCCTCTCTCTCCCTCTCCTCTATCCTTCCCTCCTCTCTCTCCTTCCCTCCTCTCTCTCTCTCCTTCCCTCCTCTCTCTCCCTCTCCCGCTCTCCCCCTCTCCCGCTCTCCCCCTCTCCCTCTCTGCCTTGCCCTCTCCCCCTCTCCCCCTCTCCTCCTCTCGCCCTCTCGCCCTCTCGCCCTCTCGCCCTCTCTCTCTCTCTCTCTCTCTCGCTCTCTCTCTCCCCCTCTTTCTTTTTCCTTCCCCCTCTTTCTCTCTCCTTCCCCTGTCTCTCCCCACACTTTTTCACTCTCTCCCCCCTCTCTCTCCTCAAAGCTCATAACTACCCGCCCCCAGGCCCTTATCTCCTACCCTCCCAAGTCCATATCTTGTTCTCCCTCATCCCCCCTCAGGGACCAACAGTACGCCATGGGACGAGGGAATTAAGGGGTGGATGGGGGGACCATAGTCCCATAGCTCCCTCCCGTCTGTGTCACTGTGTCCCCCTGCGGGGGGAGGGACAGACTCCATGTCTCATCGCTCCCTCCTGTCTGTGTCACTGTGTCACCCTGCGGTGGGAGGGACAGACTCCATGTCCCATAGCTCCCTCCTGTCTGTGTCACTGTGTCACCCTGCGGGGGGAGGGACAGACTCCATGTCCCATAGCTCCCTCCTGTCTGTGTCACTGTGTCACCCTGCGGGGGGAGGGACAGACTCCATGTCCCATAGCTCCTTCCTGTCTGTGTCACTGTGTCACTGTGTCACCCTGCGGGGGGAGGGACAGACTCCATGTCCCATAGCTCCCTCCTGTCTGTGTCACTGTGTCACCCCTGCGGTGGGAGGGACAGACTCCGTGTCCCATAGCTCCCTCCTGTCTGTGTCACTGTGTCACTCTGCGGTGGGAGGGGCAGACTCCATGTCCCATAGCTCCCTCCTGTCTGTGTCACTGTGTCACTCTGCGGTGGGAGGGACAGACTCTATGCCCATTAGCTCCCTCCTGCCAGTGTCACTGTGTCACCCTGCGATGGGAGGGACAGACTCCATGTCCCATAACTCCCTCCTGTCTGTGTCACTGTGTCACCCTGCGGTGGGAGGAACAGACTCCATGTCCCATAGCTCCCTCCTGACTGTGTCACCCTACAGTGGGAGGGACAGACTCCATATCCCATAGCTCCCTCCTGTCTGTGTCACCCTGCGGTGGGAGGGACAGACTCCATTTCCCATAGCTCCCTCCTGTCTGTGTCACTGTCACCCTGCAGTGGGAGGGACAGACTCCATGTCCCATAGCTCCCTCCTGACTGTTTCACCCTGTGGTGGGAGGGACAGACTCCATGTCCCATAGCCAGCGGCGGATTTGAAAATCCACTGCCCCATGGTATTTACCTGTTGCAGTCGAGTCTTTGCTGCCACACCCCTTCTCCTTCTGAACCATGGTGTCAAATGACGCCACGTGACATCACAAATTGGTGACGTCCACAGAGTCATTTGGCGCTGCGGTTGCGAAGGAGGAGGAGGGTGGCAAGTTAATAGGCGACCTCAACAGCTAAGTGACTTCTCAACTGGTCCGACACCCCCAAGATCGCGGCCAAAGTATACAGTATGGAGGCAGACATTTTTGCCATCCCCATAATTTGCCGCTCTAGGTCCGGGCCTAATGAGAAATCCGCCACTGCCCATAGCTCCCTTCTAGCTGTTTCACCCAGTGGGGGAAGGGAAAGACTTTTTGCCCCATTGCCCCCTTCTCTCTGTGTCAGCCTGCGGTAGGAGTTTTGCCTTACTACACCCTCCCCCCCGGCAGGTTTTGGAAGAAAGGCGAGCCAAATGATAGCATGAAGAATGAAGACTGCGCTCACATATGGAATTCAGGAGAGTGGAATGATGTGCACTGCACCTACGACCAGTGTTACGCCATCTGTGAGAAGAAAAGGTCCTGAGCGGACGCCCGAAACAGGGCCATATTTACGAAGTAGTCTTCTGCAACCAGGCAACTTCTGGTGCTGGAAAACACCATACAGCCTATTCAACACCAAAAGGTGTCTCATGGCAGAAGACTGCTTAGAAATATGCGCCAGAATAACCCATTGGACCTACTGCACTCACCCAAATGCTACATGTTATTCAGCTTCAGAAATTTGGCTTGGAGTATAATAAAGTTAGCACTCATGGTCTCGTGAAAAAGTCTCAACAGATTTATTGGTAGCTGATGGACAAGAAATGGGGGGTACCCACCATTTCTTGTTCTATATTGTCCTTTGGGAGGGAATAGGGTCTCTCCAGGTTCCCATGCACCACAGTCTTATTTTACTCCCCTATATTCTTAGAGTGCTGCATAAACCATATACTTTCGGTAGTTGATGGGCGTTTCGGTCCACAGGCGGGTGTTTCTCAAGATACAAAAGTGATGGAAGTTGCGCTATAAATATCCAGACAGGGTGCCATATAGTGAAAGAATGAGCTAAAAACGCTATGACGTCAGTGCTGCAAATGCAGCCCGAATGTAAAGTGACAAAGTGTTGCAAAACATCAAAAAAATACCCCACATTTTCAAACACATTATCAATTAAGCAAAAACATAAGTTACAAAAATGACTACTTAAACACTATCGTATCGCACTTATATATATACATATCTATATCGATTAGTCTGTGTGCCCTATTGTATATTTATGAAACCTTATAGTCCAACAGACAAATATAACACACTTATATGAACTGATATAAATCATAGACTATCCTGTCATTTGATTGATGCGAAGGGTATTATAAGTGATCAGGATTAGGGTATGTAAAACGAATCCCAAGAATCAATAGGGACATTTAAGGATAGTATAAGATTCTCAATAATCGGGTATCAGAATATAAGTGAATTCTGCACGATATACTGTAAATATGCAAATCTAGCCTTGAGTCTCATGTCCCTGTGGCAGGGATATGGGCGGCATCATGTTAATACCCAGAGCAACATGCTTTTTCCTGGGGTGAGTGGCAGGGTTAACAGATGAATAGTGTAAGAGGGTCGTTAACCCTGAGAGCTTCTGTCATGTGCTAAGCCTATGTGGGTAGACAAACGGTGCTTTAAGTCAGGGGTGGGCAAACTTTCTGCTCTGCGCCCCCCGGCCTGCTAAGCCCCAGTGGTCGCACTCGTCCTTACCTAGGAACTGGCATCAAATGACGCCGCGGGGTCATGTGACGTCACATTGCCATGGCGACGCGTCGCCCGAAGCCAAGGTAAGTAAGTTACAGAGGCCTCGCGCACTCCCCGGCATTTAATTTAAATGCTTTGGGAAAGAGCACAGGTGCCTCATTAACCGCCGCAACCCCCCCCCCCAAAAAAAAATCTCCCACCCCCCAGTTTACGCACCCCTGCTTTAAGTCACCTATCCCTGTGAGTTATCACTAACTGGGATATGGACAGCATCATGTTACTCCCTTTTCACCAGGCTTTGTTATGGTGTATAGAAGGGTTAACAGACATTTGTTATCCTTGGATCTCTCATCATTATTACATCAAACAATGGTCATGTTTAAAGTTTATAGAGCGTGTGGACTAAGAGGCAGTGATACTTGGATTAGATAGTACCAGCATTGTTATCCGCTATGTGTCTCCCCCATAGTTGGTGCAAGGATCAACAAAATAGGCTCTCCAACAGGGTACATTATGCATGCTGAATGGCTCAAAGTGCTGTACAGTCCAGGGTCTAATAACTGTGAAAAATATAAAAGACCTGGCATATTGAAGGCTCAGTACAATTCATGTTATTTCACAAGAAAGAGCCAAGTTTAAGAACCTTATTGAGATTTCTAGGCATCACTGTGTCCAGTTGATAGATCCATCTTGCTTCACGTCTCTGCAGTAGTATGGTGGTGTCTCCTCCTTGTACCGGTCTCTGTACTTGGTGCATGTACCTCAAAGAAGAGAATTGGTGGCTTTTCTCCAGTAAATGCTGTGTCACTGGTTTAGCGTTTTCGCCTTATCTTGAAAGCCAATGGTATGCTGGATCTGTGTTCATTCATGTGTTCCCGGAATGCGCCATCTGTCTTTCCCACGTATATCGGACTGCACTGGCAAACTATGAAATAAACTATTGACATGGTGTGGCAAGTCAGGTGTGATTTGATTTTCACTTCTTTGCCAGAATGAGGATGTTTAAATGATGTCCTTTCTATCATGCCTCTCCCACAGGTTGTACAGCCTTTTCCATTTTCAACAGCCCAACTTGTGTGGGGCCAAAATGTTCTTTGGAAAACATTGCGCATATTTTTCAGTAGGGTCGGTTTGGACCAGTAGATCATGAAGACTCGGATTCTTCGTCAACACAAAAATAGGCATTACGCTGTGTATATCTCTTGAGTTTAGGCTCTGTGGCTAATACAGTACATGCCAAAGTTTTAGAAAAGTACCTCTAACATGTTTAGATAGTGCTGAGAAAGTAGTTACCACCGGTACCCGTTCGTCCTCCCTTGATTTAATCTGTTTATGTAATAAACTTTCTCTGTCCATTGCTAGTACTCGAATAACTTGCTTGGTCACTGTCTGCTGCATGTGTTTAATATATAAAGAAGGGGCTAAATAATGGGCCACTTAGATTGTAAGCTCTTTGGGTCAGGGACTCCTTTCCCCTAATATCTACTTTTATGTTAAAATACTTATTCCTATTATCTCAGGTGTGTTACTGCTGTGAAGCGCTATGTACATGGATGGCGCTATATAAATAAAGATATACATACATGTACATCTATATAACTGAGGATATACATACATACATACATACATACATACATACATACATACATACATACATACATACATATGCTGTATAAATACATACAAATATCACTCCAATAATACAGCAAAATCACCCTAAGTAATAGACTTGGCATGGTTTTCCTCTATGTGCTGCCATGTTCTCTGTTCTGCATCTCAGTTCTCCTTCCAGACTGAGTTTCTTTAGGAGTGATGTTTCTGTAGCGTTAGAACTATCTCTGCTGCTGGATCATTTCGTGCAATTGCCTTGCCCTGTTAATTAGGGAGAGCTGAAAGTTCTGTGACATTACATCAATGTCTATGATAGCGACAACTTCCTCTACTATAAGGGACTTCATCAAGTGGCAACAAAGCTACCTTTGCTTCTACTTTTTTATGTTTAGAACTTCAATATGCTTAAAAAAAAACACAATGTTTTTCTTTCACAAAGGGTTAAAATTGTTCTCTAACATATATAATAATAATAATATATATAATAATATATATAATGCAACATACCAGACACAATGCTATTGCTACAGGCAGATTAATGTGTCACAGGATGACCAGGACTCTTTCATGGGATCAAGCACCTGACAGGACACAGAAGTCAAACAAACATATTTTTATTCTGGCGAGAGTCAGATTCCCCCGTCTCCATAGGAAATCATGGAGAATTTGGAATGGGGGCTCAAGAGGGGGCTCCCCCTTTCCCCATCCCAGTGGTGGCTCAGCCCAAGTGGGGTCTCCTCTCATCCATCCCGGTGGAAGCTCAAGTGGGCCCCCTCACCGCAGTGGGGGCACCAGTGGGGCCTCTGCCACCTTCTCCTATCCTCATGTTGGAACAAATGGGGTCTCTTCCCCCCCCCCCCTGCCCCATCCCAGCGGGGGTGCCATCTGGTCTCCCCCGTGTCCAAGGGGGATAGACTACCTCTCATTCCTGCTTCTGACTTCTGGGCAGTACCCCAACTTTGGAACGCCTATCCCCACACTATGAAAATCTCCCCCACCATTCATGCTTTACAAATTTCCCTCAAACCCAACCTCCTACACAGCATCTTCCTACATACAATTAATAGCATGCCGAGTGGCCACCTAGCCTTGTGTCATCACTCTCTTATTCCTTTTAGATTTTAAACTTCTTGAGTAGGGACCTCAACACCTATAGTTTCCTGTCCTTCCTTACCACCTACTGTGTACTGTACGGCGGGATATATTGACTCCATAGAAATAAACGATAGTAATAATATTAATCATATGTATTTTCAATGTGCGCCTCTATGGGGAAATCTGCCTTGACGCATAAGTCCCTCTTCATTACGGCGTTAAACAGGCACACACATTTAGTGATGCAAATGAATGAAGGTTACTAGATTTCTACCCTAATCCATATGGGCCGTGTCCTCCAAGGCCAATTAAACTTCCCATTATAACCACAAGATGTCTCTCATACACTTCTTGTATTACCACCGTGCAAAAACATTCTACAGGCTGTACCCACGACGCTCCGGTCAATCAGGGGTTCGTCATAACGTGAGGTCACCCCGGGGTAACAGGGTACACTCAAAGCTAAATATATGCAAAACAGCGTTGTGTTATCTTCCAATAACGTGACATTATGCCAGTCTGGGAGTATCCAGAGAGAAGGAGTGGCTCAGTGAGTAAAGACACTTACTGGCACTGAGTTTGGAGTAAAGGAACCTGGTGTCAGCTCCTTGTGACCTTGGGCAACACTTTATCTCCCTGTGCCTCCGGCACCAAAGAATAGATTGTAAGCTCCACGGGGCAGGGACTGTGTCTGTAAAGCGCTATATAAAACTAGTAGCGCTATACAAGAACAAACTATTATTATTATTGCTATTATTATTATTATTATTATTACTATTATTACTATTATTATTATTACTCCTACAGTATCACGCTCCCAAAAGAGGGCTTTTGCTGAAGTGGCGAGAGAATATATAGTGTATAGTGAGAAATAATGCCATTTAAATGATACCTAACACTCATCCATACATTGCAAAAGCCCGGTGTCAGTGTCTGGATAGGAGTAACATCAGGTTTCTGTATAACAGCATTACGTTCCTGTGTTAAACAGACTGTAGTGGATATGTGATATTAATGTAACGTCTCATTATTACTAATGTCCGTTCTAGTTAACACCTTTATGGAAGAAAATGTGGCGTAACATTTGCTAATCCTAAAATACACACAACAACTTTATTTCATATAGCGCATGTCTCCTAATGGGACACAAAGCGCGTCACAATTACAGCAAAGCACGCGGGACGCAGCACATAGGAGTGTTACAGGCACAGGTCCCTGCCCCGTAGAGCTTACAATCTATGTTTTTGGTGCCTCAGGCACAGGGAGATAAAGTGACTTGCCCAAGGTCACAAGGAGCTGACACCAGAATTTGAACCAGGTTCCCCTGAATCAAACTCCGTGGCATTGCTTATAGAGAAAGTGTCTTTACTAAGTGAGACACCCCTTCTTCCTGTCAATTGGGGCTATCAATCATATTTTTCACAATAATATAAAAAAAGTGTATATATATATATATATATATATAGATATATATATACATGTAGAGGTATCGGTACCCCTTACATTCCTTCGCTACATCGATGACATCCTCCTGATTTGGACCTCTGGCGAACAGGACCTCCTACAGTTCTATGACAACTTCAATACGTTCCACCCGACCATCAACCTCAAACTCACCCATTCCCGGATGAAGTACATTTCCTAGACACTACCATTACTATAAAGAACAACCAACTACAGACTTCTGTATACCGCAAACCTACAGACAGAGCCAGCTATTTGAGGGACAACAGCGTCCACCCGACACACACCAAACATGCAACCATCTACAGTCAAGCCATACGATACAACCGGATATGCTCCGACACAGCAGACAGAGACCAGCGGATTAAAGCCTTGAGATCAGACTTTATAAACCGTGGATATAACCACAGAATTGTAGACCAGCAAATTCACAAAGCCACCAGAATACCAAGAAGTGATCTCCTTGAATACAAACAGAAGGAGACAAGCGACAGGGTACCTTTGGTGGTCACATATAACCCACACCTAGGAGCCCTACGCAAGATCGCCAGGAAACTACAACCCATCCTCCAGGAAGATACAAGACTGCAACAGGTCTTCCCTGAAGCACCCTTATTATCATACAGACAACCCCATAATCTCAAGAATATTATGTTGAGGAGTAAAGTATTCAGTAGTACAACTGAATGCGGGACAAAACCATGCCAGGACCCGAGATGCAAAACCTGCGCAATGCTCTACACAGCGGACACAATACAAATACCACACAGGTATCGGGAATACAAAATCAGAGGAAGGTTCACCTGTTCCTCCAGCAATGTCGTGTACCTCATCATGTGCATGAAATGCCCAGGGGGCTGCTACTACATAGGTGAGACAGGGCAGGGGCTAAACAAGAGAATGAACCTGCACCGCCACAGCATCACACGCGGAACAAGAGACAGTCCTGTTGGCGAACATTTCTCTGACTCTGGCCATAAGATGAACGATCTGAGGGTTGCCATACTCAAAGGTAATCTTAAAACACCGAAAGAGAGACGGTTGCATGAATACAAATTTATGCAACTGTTCGGGACACTTAGCAGTGGCCTAAACAGAGATCGAAATTTTATGAGTCATTACTGACACAAGTGAACTCTCTTCCCATGAGCGCTATAGGCCATGTCTGTACATACTGTGCTATATGTATGCACACACATCTGTCTCTCACACATACTTGATCTCCTTGTTTTTCCATCACTATACACCAATAGGGACCACATAGTATCCACACACACTTTTAGTTGTGCTACTAACTCTCACATTTCCACACCCACCCACACCATTTATATCCACTCCCACTCCACACACACCTTTTGTAAAGCACTGTATATACTGTGGGCTCTCCATTCATTTTTATTCACACTGATACACATACACACTCTGTCATCACTTGCTTTCAGGAACCTTTTGACACCTCCAGCCATAAACCACATCCACACCGGGGGAAGGACAAGCACAGATAACATTCCAAGAGACACTGTTTATAGTATAGCTTTTGCTTGCTTCATTCATTGTAACATCGCCGGAAGAAGAGATCAGTGTATCTCGAAAGCTCGCACAAATAAAAGCATTTCGTTAGCCACAGAACGGTATCATCTATTTATTTTTTGATTATATATATATATATTTGTTTCTTTCCTTGTTTTTCTTTAATTTTGCTTTCACTCTTCACCTAACTCTCTCACTGTTTTGTTTGTCATTCCTTTATGTCTATCTATCTATCTATCTATCTATCTATCTATCTATCTATCTATCTATCTATCTATCTATTTATCTATCTATCTGCCCAGGACATACTCGAAAACGAGAGGTAACTTTCAATTTATTACTTCCTGGTAAAACATTTTTATATATATTTAAAAAAATCTATCTATTTATCTATCTCTTCTATTTTCTTAATTTTGATTTCTTTCTTTCATCATTCTGTCCATGTACTGTATGTCTTTGTCTTACTTTCCGCTACTGTTCTCCCTTCTATCGTTCTATCTGTCCATCACCTGGAATGTATTTGTTAATATACAGTATAAGCATGCTCCTTCCTGTCCCCCAGGTAAATCCCCTTTATATAATATTGTCTTGCATCCATTCCCGAATTCATAACAAGCAGATTGAATAGCTTCAGGGAACCTCATCTCATAACACTGTGAGGATTTGTCAAAATTCAATATATATTGTGGGGGGGAAATTCTCCTTCATGGAATGTTGCACTGTGTTTAGACGCCACCAATGTGGTTTATACTTGGAATGTCATACAGAAAATAGAAAATTAAATATATACAGTATATATATATATATATATATATATATATATATATATATATATATATATATATATATATATAAAGACAAATAGATGTATACATACTATGGTGTATACATAGATAAATAGATAGCTAGAAAGAAAGAAAAAAAAAGACAACCAATTTACAGGAATATATATCAGTGTGAATATATATCAGTGTATATATATATACTAGCTGAGAGACCCGGCGTTGCCCGGGATGTAAATGCGTAATAGGTAGTATTATTTATAAATCGTGGAACAATAGGTGACTGTTTGTTGTAAAGGTTGGATAATAATATTGAAAAGAAAGATGGAAGAAAATGTAATACGATGTTGTATAAAAATGGTTTATTGTAACCACACCACAGTACAATGTATATTTTGGTGGCATAAGTGATGTAAAAATCTGAGTGGTGTGTCCTGCTAGGGTGTGAGGCGGCGGGTGGCGCGTGGGTTGTGAGTGCTGTGTGCGAGTGGGGGTCCTGCTAGGGTGTGAGGCGGCGGGTGGTGCGTGGGTTGTGAGTGCTGTCTGTGAGTGGGGGTCCTGCAAGGGTGTGAGGCGGCGGCTGGCGCGTGGGTTGTGAGTGCTGTCTGTGAGTGGGGGTCCTGCTAGGGTGTGAGGCGGTGGGTCAGTGATGTCGGTGCGTAGGGGCGGGAGGCAGCAGGTGTGTGTGGCGGCAGGTATGTGTCGAGTGTGGCGGGTGTCTGTTGAGTGCGTGCAGCGGCTGTGAGGCGGTGGGTGAAAGGCAGAGGCGGCCGAAGTAAGGGCGGGTGAAAGGCAGAGGCGGGGGGGGGAGGCGGTGGGAAGGGGTGGGGGGAGGCGGTGGGAAGGGGTGGGGGGAGGCGGTGGGAAGGGGGGCTGGGAGGCGGTGGGAGGCGGTGGGAAGGGGGGGAAGGGGGGAGGCGGTGGGAAGGGGGGGGGCGGTGGGAAGGGGGGGAGGCGGTGGGAAGGGGAGGGAAGGGGGGGGAGGCGGTGGGAAGGGGGGGAGGCGGTGGGAAGGGGGGGAGGCGGTGGGAAGGGGGGGGAGGCGGTGGGAAGGGGGGGGGAGGCGGTGGGAAGGGGGGGTGGAGGGGAGGTGAAGGGGGGGGTGGAGGGGAGGTGAAGGTGGGGGGGTGGTGGGGGGGTGGAGGGGGGGGTGGAGGGGAGGTGAAGGGGGGGTGGAGGGGAGGTGAAGGGGGGGGAGTGGAAGGGAGGTGAAGGGGGGGGGTGGATGGGAGGTGAAGGGGGGGGTGGAGGGGAGGTGAAGGGGGTGTGTGGAGGGGAGGTAGGTAAATGGGGAGTGGAAGGGAGAAGTGGAGTGAGGGGAGGTGAAAGGGGGTGAGGGGAGGTGATGGGGGGTGAGGGGTGGGTGAGGGGAGGTGAAGGCCGCTCACTCACCCGTCCGGCAGGTCCCACGTGGATCTGAGGCGGGAGGCAGCGTGTTGTGGCCGCTCCCCCGCTGTGTCCCGGGCGCTCGCTCGCTCCCCCGCTGACTGTAGCGGCGCCGGGGGGGGGGGGTATCGGGGAGACACTGGAGGGGAGGGGGGGGTGGAGGGGAGGTGAAGGGGGGGTGGAGGGGAGGTGAAGGCCACTCACTCACCCATCTGGCACGTCCCACGTGGATCTGAGGCGGGAGGCAGCGTGTTGTGGCCGCTCCCCCGCTGTGTCCCGGGCGCCGCCATCTTGGGCACTCGGCGCCGCGAGGCAGGCTGCCTGGCCACTGGCTGTTCCCCCGCCGGGGAGGGGTGAGTTGTAGCGCCGGGGAGGGGGGGGCATGTATATGTGTGGGGGGGGGAGAGGTGGGAGATATAGAGGGGGGGTCTCGCACGGCCGCTGACACTGGGTGGGGGGGGGGGGGGCGCTGAAGGGGTAATAATAGTGTGTGTGTCCCGCTGACTGTAGCGGCGCCGGGGGAGGGGGGGGTCGGGGTGAAAGCGCGGGAGACACGGGGAGAGGAGGAGGTGCGCGCGGGTGCTGCTAACACTGTGAGCCCCGCTAATGTATGTAACAGTGTGTGTGTGTGTGTGTGTGTGTGTCACTGTGTGTGTGTGTCACTGTGTGTGTGTCTGTCACTGTGTGTGTGTGTCCCTGTGTGTGTGTGTGTGTTTGTGTGTGTGTGTGTGTGTCTGTCACTGTGTGTGTGTGTGTGTGTGTCCCTGTGGGTGTGTGTGTGTGTCCCTGTGTGTGTGTGTGTGTGTGTGTGTGTGTGTGTGTGTGTGTGTGTGTGTGTGTGTGTGTCTGTCCCCCCCCCTGTGTGTGTGTGTCCCTGTGTTCCCTGTGTGTGTGTGTCCCTGTGTGTCCTTTGGCCCGTCACTCCGCCTCAGGCCAATGAGAGGTGTGCGGGGGCGGGCCAAGGGACCAATGAGATTTCCCCTAGGGACACCGGACATCCAGGCAGGCAGGCAAACATACAGTGCTTTCACTAATATAGTATAAGATATATATATATATATATATATATATATATATATATATATATATATATATATCTGTGTGCAGAGCAGGATTCCCTTCCCTCAATTGTTATTTTTCTATCTCTATTGTATCTGTATACCTCTGTATATTAGAGTGCAAGCTCTGTGGGTCAGAATTACCTTCTCCCAATGGTTCCTCCTCTCCCTGTATTGTATCTGTATACCTCTGTATATTAGAGTGCAAGCTCTGTGGGTCAGAATTACCTTCTCCCAATGGTTCCTCCTCTCCCTGTATTGTATCTGTATCCCTCTGTATATTTTAGAGTCAGCTCAGCGGGGCAGGATTCCCTCCTCCCAATGGTTCCTCCTCTCCCTGTATTGTATCTGTATCCCTCTGTATATTAGGGTGTCAGCTCTGCGGGCCAGAATTCCCTTCTCCCAATGGATCCTCCTATCCCTGTATTGTATCTGTATTCCTCTGTATATTAGAGTGTAAGCTCTGCGGGGCAGGATTCCCTTCTCCCAATGGTTCCTCCTCTCCCTGTATTGTATCTGTATTCCTCTGTATATTAGAGTGTAAGCTCTGCGGGGCAGGATTCCCTTCTCCCAATGGTTCCTCCTCTCCCTGTATTGTATCTGTATCCCTCTGTATATTAGAGTGTAAGATCTGCGGGGCAGGATTCTCTTCTCCCAATGGTTTCTCTTCTCCCTCTATTGTATCTGTATCACATTATGCAGATTGTAAGCACATTCCATGCTTTAGATTACTATTCGCCTATATTCTATATTATTTATATATACTTATATATACTTATACAGTGTATACGCAATACATACCATGTTGCAAGCCCTATATAAGAATACAATCAGGCACAAATATCTTTAAAAGAAACAGCGCAAAAAACCTCATAGTATAGTATATAAAATTATATTGTGGTAAAACAGGTGAGTATTGCACGTACATCAAATTCAATAGTTACTAGCAGTACATGTTTTGGACATGTTACCAGTCAGCAACAGATGGTGGGTAAAGATCACCGGATGGCTCCCCTTCTCCTCTCCCGTTTCGTTCAGGATGCCGTGATACAGGGCAGCAGCCCCTCAGCATGAATACAGCAGTCCGATGGAATATAGCTGTCTCTCCACGTGTAAACCGTGGCTGTTTGCGGTAGGAGCAGGCTCTCAGTCACTGGCTTCAGGCGTGCGTCTGCACGTGTGGCGTCTGCTTGCAGCGCGCTTCGGATGATGTCATCAAGCGGCGCCGATCACTCTGCAGTCTCAACCAGCCACAGTAGTTAAATGGCATAGATTGCAGTAACGGGGATGGGGCCAGGTGACAGAAATACATCCCTGACGAAGTACCTTTGAAGTACGAAACGCATTGGATAAGAGGGCGCATTCTGATACTACTCGCAGTGTGCCAGTACCCTATTTCTGTCACCTGGCCCCATCCCCGTTACTGCAATCTATGCCATTTAACTACTGTGGCTGGTTGAGACTGCAGAGTGATCGGCGCCGCTTGATGACATCATCCGAAGCGCGCTGCAAGCAGACGCCACACGTGCAGACGCACGCCTGAAGCCAGTGACTGAGAGCCTGCTCCTACCGCAAACAGCCACGGTTTACACGTGGAGAGACAGCTATATTCCATCGGACTGCTGTATTCATGCTGAGGGGCTGCTGCCCTGTATCACGGCATCCTGAACGAAACGGGAGAGGAGAAGGGGAGCCATCCGGTGATCTTTACCCACCATCTGTTGCTGACTGGTAACATGTCCAAAACATGTACTGCTAGTAACTATTGAATTTGATGTACGTGCAATACTCACCTGTTTTACCACAATATAATTTTATATACTATACTATGAGGTTTTTTGCGCTGTTTCTTTTGTCTTTGTATCTATAGCTCTGGTCTGTGGAGCCATTCCTTGAATATAGCAGCATATCCTCACCAATTAAGTAACAGGTTTTTATTATATTAATATCACATTAATCTCACAATATAACACTAATCACGATTATCAGAGCGCAGTTCACCCTTTGTTTCTACAAATATCTTTAAAACATTTTTTTTAGAATGTAGTAGCCATATTAAATTAATCAAATATCTAGAAAGTCATTTATCAATGTGTTAAATGCAATATTCAATTAGCTCCATAAAACTTGTCAGTGTAATAATGTGCTAATGATTAATCCATTAAAAGGGTATTACAAAGAAAACAGATGTGGATCCAGTTCATTTTGGTATAATATTATTTAAGTAGAAACTCCAAAATGTGGACATTTGATTTGTCACACACACACACACACACACACACACACACACACACACACACACACACACACACACACACACACACACACACACACACACACACACACACACACACACACACACACTATATATATATACATATATATATATATATATATATATATATATATATATATATATATATAGGGATTTATATTTGTATATATATGTGTATATATATATATATATATATATATATATATGTGTGTACATCTGCATGTGTTCTATGTTTTATACTGTATTTTGTGATATATATCTATATATATTTATCTATATATCTATATATACACACACACATATATATATACCCACATTTTATATATATGTATATACTTGTGAGTGTAAATATAAAAGTGTGTGTGTGTATGCGTGTGTGTGTGTGTGTGTGTGTGTGTGTGTGTGTGTGTGTGTGTGTGTGTGTGTGTATGTATATATATATATATATATATATATATATATATATATATATATATATATATACACATACATACATACACATACATACATACATACATACATACAGAAATATACTATCTATCAGTGGTTATTCTGCTCATGACCATATTGAAGTGGTGGTTCTATGGACCTCACATCTAACCAAAAGAAGAGCTGTCCTCCTACACTCTCCCACCCCTCCCCTCTCTCCTTCGCTCTGCTTTCCAGGAGACACAGTCAGATGATGGATGCTGATACTTCTTATGATGTGTTGGTGAAGAATCCTGCTTTGGGGAAGGAATGTTAAGTATTACAGCAAAGAGGGACCCACAGAAGTTAACTTGAGGTGCACATTATCTTCATAAGGTGGCCAGCAGAGGGTCAACTCAAGGTCAGTAATAAAGGGACATCTTTCCATTGATGTCTCCTTGTTTGAGAATACCACATCTTCAGATCCATTTAAGGTATATACTTTTAATGATTTTATACTGATTTTGTATGGGATGTCAGATTATTTATATATATATATATATATATATATATATATACACACACACACACACACACACTTGTGAAAGAAGGCTGGTCTTTAATCTTTAGAAGGTTTATCAACGTCTTCTGGATGTTAAACTGGTGCGCAAATGACAGCACCAGATTCTTAAAAGGAAAGTAATCCCATTAAAATCATTGCTTTAATGCTGGGAGACTTAACCTCTTAAGTGTGTTGGTCAACTTAAGTGTGTAAAGGGTGCTACTTACTTTTAAGCTGGAGCTATTGTTAAAGTCTGTGGGATAAGAGACGTGTGTAAGTGTAATTCTATTGAACTTTGTGGGAGCAACCTCTCTGAGAGGGTTATGCTAATTATTTAGAGTATGATCCATTTGAAGTCTTTGAAAAGGTGATCCTGACTTTTAAAATAGTAATAACATTGGTGTCTAATGGTGATTCTATTGATTTCAACAAGGGCGGCTAAGTGTGTGTAAGAGGGTGACCCTATTGAAGTCTGTGGGGTCAACTTTAAGAGGGTGATCCTATTCAAGTCTATGGGGGCAGTTGATGTGTGTAAGAGGATGATCCCATTGACATCTATAGGGGCAGTTGATGTGTACAAGATGATGATCCCATTGAAATCTACAGGGGCAGTTGATGTGTGCTAGAGGGTGATCCTATAGAAATCTGTAGGAGCAGGTGATATGTGTAAGAGGGAGATCCTACTGAACTTTATGGGAACAACAGATTTATTAATGGGGATGACCCTGACTTTTCAGTGGATGATACCATTGGGAGTCTTTGTCCATTTGAAAGTAAATATCTTTTAACCCTTTTGCTGCCAGCCACACATGGTTTTCCACATTGCACCAAATTACATGCCACACTCTACAGGACAGTAATAAAGGGGGAGGGGGAGGGGGGAATAACAACACCAGATTGATCTCATTGGTTTCGATGGAGAGGTTTCGCTTTGGTAAACCTCGTCCCTCCGGGTGCAGTTTCGCAGATG
>NC_134502.1:19135161-19210161 GCF_040206685.1 Ascaphus truei
TTCAATACAGATTATTTTGGATTACACCTCGTTGGTTGCTGTCTCTTTACTGGTCTTTGGGCTGGTTCGTATGATATGTGGATCCCTATGGGACTAGCAACTGCCTTTTGCCTTACATTAGAGTGCTGACTGCTTGCTATATATATATATATATATATATATATACAGTGGTTGACAAATCACCAAAAAATCTACTCGCCACACAAAAAAATCTACTTGCCACCTAGTACCAAACGTGTGCTGCTTGGGCCAATATTTACTCGCCGGGGGGTTAAATCCACTCGCCCGGGGCGAGCAAAAGTATAGGTTTGTCGAACACTGTATATATATATATATATATATATATATATATATACATATACACACACACACACACACACACAAACACACACATAAAGAGAGTTATATACAATAAGTGCATCAGGTAAGTCACATTTTTGTTACTCAAATCCGGTGAAACTGAAATATTACAATGCTGACATAGCAGCTTACAGTATCGTTACGTTACAATAAAAGGAAAAGACTGGCAACATTTCTAAAGGGTCCTCAAATTCATATTTGACAACAATATTTCCCGAAACAAAACCAAAAGAAAAGTGGAAGGATTTCACAATAGGATAAACTGCATAAAAATACATTGGGGGAAAAATTGGGAATCATTTTACATTTGCTGTTTTTTTTAAAAACCCATATGTGTATTGATAGTTTATATATAGGGTGAAGAAAAGAAAAGGGAAGAGTTAATCACCAAACCTTGCCCTTTTTTATTTCGATCGTATATTTACCTCTGAAATCTACCAGCATCGTTTTAAAAAGATGAAAAAAATAAAATATAAATTTTTAATTTTTTTTTTTTATCGCTTTTTTTTTGTTTATGGGTTTACGGCTGATAAATGCAGAAACCTTTCCAAAGTCATAATGGTCAGGGTTTAGAATGGGATTAAAATGTTTAAGTCTTGTAAGAACTTAGACTGGTGGCGGCTGTGAGAGTCTCCGGTAGACTGTTCCAGTTGTGGGGTGCACGGTGAGAGAAGGAGTGGCGGCCCCATACTTTGTTGAACCTTGGTCAGGGTTTATAATGATCAGGGTTTAGAACGGGATACAGACCTCTTGATGAGGCGTTACCAATGATCTGCAAAGTGGTCTCCTTGCTTTCCTACGTTTTCCTAGGAGATGTGATCTCCAGAACTGGACACAGGATTAATGGTGACGTCTGTGAAATGTGGAATCGCCACCTTTCTGTGTCCTACTGGAGATGTGACCTCTGGAACAGAACAGAGACATTTAGATGATGAAGTCTGACCAAATGATCTGTAATGTGGTATCACTACCTTCCTAGGTCTTTCTGGAGATGTGACACCCAGAACTGGATAACATACTCTAGATCAGGTCTGACCAATGGCACAAGTGGCATCAACATGTCCCTCTTTATTCTGCATCCTGGGTCTCCCCACCTATTTGTTATAATGTGTACCTGTCAATGGAAGGCTTCAATTTTCCAGATGTAATGAATGACCTCCACATTCTTCCCTTGACTGCACTATACCACTCACTCTTCTGTTCTGTTACAGGAGTGGAACCTTTGGACTAAACGCGTCAACATGAAAGAGGAGACCCCCTCTTCCTGCCGAGAACATTCTCCATTCCTTGGGCTAGGTCAGTGTCTGATGCCTCTCGGACGCTTCATAGCTGCCACATATGTGATTTCCACCCATCTCATTAAAGGTCCCTCCTAGGACCAAAAAGACACAATGGCCGTGATGTATTGTATGGCTCATATCTACAAGATCAATGCTCTGCTTAGGCATTACTGTAGTCCCCTTACCGTCTATCTGCTCTGTGCCTTACTGGATATTGTAAGTAAGTAGACTCCCTCTCTCTCTCCTTAGCTTTTCCTTGTTGGGGCTCTAGCAGGGAGTGAGCATGGAATAATCTGATTGCGTTATCATTGGGCTAGAGAACCAAGTATAAACAATAGCTCCTTACCTGTTACTAACCCTTATACCCATTTAATATGTTACTGCCCTTAGGTGACTTTTGTTCTACATGGTAATGACCTTCGACCCATTCAACAGGTCACTGTCATTAGGTCAATTTTCTCCCACATGGAACTGGCCCTTTATCCCATACATTGTCACTTGGTCACTTTGGTCCCTAGTGGGAGTGAACCTTTAACCCATTAAACATAACACTGGCACTAGGTCACTTTGGTCCTTTGTGGGATTGACCTTTTCACCCATCAAAAATGGGTGATACATGGGCTTTTTAAAAAAAAAATCTTGCCTGAACCAGAGGTCGGGAGACCACAAAGCCCTCTGGGTCAGGGAAGGATTTCTGATTTAAGACCCCCCTGGGCCTACGCAGGAATTCAACCAAGGCACACCATGGCTGGTATTGTAAGGAGTTAATAGGCTGGAGGCTACAGCACTGAAAATCAACTCCAGTTGTGTTTGCACTGAAGATTGACTTTATGAAGGTCAAGTTTAGCCTGTGTACATAGGATGGATGGTCTCACTGCCTCCACATTTCATATGCTTCATCACTTAATTTTGAAGGAGTGCCAAAGATGAATTGCCAGATAACATGAGATACAAGCTCACATACACTTATTTCCTGCTGTAGACAGATATTTTGTTAGCTTTAGATGGGAGAGAATATGATTGCAATGGGGCACTGTGGAGAAAGTTGGTGACAAAAGTATGGCCCGTCTGGTCTGTCCTTCCTACTGCAGGGTGACGATGTGACGCAGGCAGAAGAGAACTACATTATGTCCCATGGAGTCTGTGCCTCACACCGCAGGGTAAAGCAGTGACACAGACAGGAGGGAGCTATGGGACATGGAGTCTGTCCCTCCCCCCGCAGGGTGACACAGTGACACAGACAGGAGGGAGCTATGGGACATGGAGTCTGTCCTTCCCCCCGCAGGGTGACACAGTGACACAGACAGGAGGGAGTTATGGGACATGGAGTCTGTCCTTCCCACCGCAGGGTGACACAGTGACACAGACAGGAGGGAGCTATGGGACATGGAGTCTGTCCCTCCCACCGCAGGGTGACACAGTGACACAGACAGGAGGGAGCTATGGGACATGGAGTCTGTCCCTCCCCCCGCAGGGTGACACAGTGACACAGGAGGGAGTTATGGGACATGGGGTCAGTCCCTCCCACCGCAGGGTGGCACAGTGACACAGACAGAAGGGAGCTATGGGACATGGAGTCTGTCCCTCCCCCGCAGGATGACACAGTGACACAGACAGGAGGGAGCTATGGGACATGGGGTCTGCCCCTCCCCCCTCAGGGTGATACAGTGACACAGACAGGAGGCAGCTATGGGACATGGTGTCTGTCCCTACCCCGCAGGGTGATACAGTGACACACAGGAGGAAGCTATGGGACATGGGGTCTGTCCCTCCCCCGCAGGGTGACACAGTGACACAGACAGGAGGCAGCTATGGGACATGGGGTCTGTCCCTCCCACCGCAGGGTGACACAGTGACACAGACAGGAGGGAGCTATGGGACATGGAGTCTGTCCCTCCCACCACAGGGTGACACAGTGACACAGACAGGAGGGAGCTATGGGACATGGGGTCTGTCCCTCCCCCGCAGGGTGACACAGTGACACAGACAGGAGGCAGCTATGGGACATGGGGTCTGTCCCTCCCACCGCAGGGTGACACAGTGACACAGACAGGAGGGAGCTATGGGACATGGGGTCTGTCCCTCCCACCGCAGGGTGACACAGTGACACAGACAGGAGGGAGCTATGGGACATGGAGTCTGTCCCTCGCACCGCAGGGTGACTCAGTGACACAGTGACACAGACAGGAGGGAGCTATGGGACATAGTGGAGCAGTCTTGGATGTAGTCACAATACAAGCGGTAAGTGCAGAATAAATGAGTTTTTCAGTATTAGGTGATACTTTTTTTATTTGGACTAACAATTTATGTCATAGGACAAGCTTTCGAGAGTTCAAGCCTCAAAATCTTGTCCAATTACATAAATTGTTAGTCCAAATAAAAAAGGTATCACCTAATACTGAAGAACTCATTTATTCTGCTATTTCTGTTATATATATATGAGTGGTTTGACTTGCTTTGCTAGTCCCATGCTGTGCTTAAAAGCTGTGAACAACAATGCATTTGCTTATATGGGCTCCATGTGAATGGATATTCCAGGCAAAAGGTGACACATTGTGTGCTCATTTGCATGTAATTTCCCAGAATCCCTTGTTGCGGTGGAAGCACTGTATGCTAGATGATAATGGTTGAAAGGCAGGTTTGCAGACCTGTCTAAGACGTGAATGTGCTCACAAGTGATATTCTTTATTTGCTATATGCTAACGGTGGAGGTTTTTTGTTGCCTTTTTCACGTACCATAATTTAACATGTGCATACATACATACATACATACATACATACATACATACATACATACATACATACATACATACATACATACATACATACATACATACATACATACATACATACATACAATTACATTAATATTTATTAAATACATTTACAAATATGCATTGAATTTTTATTTATAAAACGTATATTTTCTATTTACATATACATATCTTAACAACAAATTCCAGACAATACATGGGGACATATATCAGTCATTTTCAACCGAGGTTGCCAGGGGGGGGGGAGAGCTGGGGCGGCATGGTGGCACCCCACGTAGCAGTGACCCGGCGGCTACCCAGCTCAGCAGCCGCCCGGTCACTGCGATCCTTCCTCTCCCTGCCCCTGTCAGCGCCGGAAGTTGCTTCCAAGTTCTATATTATATATACAGTATATATATATACACACACACACACACAGTGGTTGACAAATCACCAAAAAATCTACTCGCCACACAACAAAATCTACTCGCCACCTAGTACCAAACGTGTGCTGCTTGGGCCAATATTTACTCGCCCGGGGGTTAAATCCACTCGCCCGGGGCGAGCAAATGTATAGGTTTGTCGAACACTGTATATATATAATATATATCAGTGTTTTTCAACCTTTTTGTGTATATATATATAAACACACACACACACACACACACACACACACACACACACACACACACACACACACACACACACACACACACACACACACACACACACACACACACACACACACACACAATAATCTGCACTAGTGCTGATGATGGGTTTCTACTGATAGGGAGCGATGAAGGGGTTCAGTGGCTCAGGCGTTTTTCGTTCACCCTCTGCTTTCAGATCCCAAGATGAATGACGCCTGCGCTGGGTGCGGTAACACCATCTCCGACCGATTCCTGCTGAGGGTGAACGAGAGATCGTGGCACGAGTGCTGCGTGAAGTGCGCAGCGTGTCTGCAAACCCTCTCCGGGACCTGCTACTACCGGAACCGCCAACTTTACTGCAAGGAGGATTACGAAAAGTAGGTCTGGCCATTACATGGTGGGGGGCTGGATGTAGGGCTAGTCTGGGCTCACGTCGGTATGCAATGCAATTTGCTTGAGTATGCAGTGCACACATGCTACGTGAGACCAATCCAATTCATTTTACCCATTAAACACGTCCCTGTCATTAGGTTACTTTTGTCCTATGTGGGACTGACCCTTTGACCCATTAAACACATCATTGTCATTAGGTCACTTTGCACCTACGTGGGACTGACCCCTTAACGGTTATGAGTGCCACATAGGACCAAAGTGACCTATTGACAGTGACGTGTTTAATGGGCTCAAGTTTAACCCATTAAACACGTCACTGTCATTAGGTCACTTTGCTGCAATGTGGGACTGACTTTTTAACCCATTAAACACGTCCATGTCAATAGGTCACTTTACACATACGTGGAACTGACACTTTAATGGTTTAAGGGTCAGTTCCACGTAAGTGCAAAGTGACCTAATGACAGCAACATGTTTATTGGATTCATGTGTCAGTCCCACGTAGGACCAAAGTGACATAATGACAGCAACATGTTTTTTGGGGTTTAACCCATTAAACACGCACTGCATTAGGTCACTTTGCTCTTACGTGAGATTGACCCTTTATCCCATTAAACACGTCCCTGTCATTAGGCCACTTTGCTCCTATGTGGGACTGACCCTTTAACCCATTAAATACGTCCCTGTCATTAGGTCACTTTGCTCCTACGGGGGACTGACCCTTTAACCCATTAGACACGTCCCTGTCATTAGGTCACTTTGCCCCTACGTGGGACAGACCCTTTGACCCATTAAACACGTCCCTGCCATTAGGTCACTTTGCCCCTACCTGGGACTGACCCTTTAACCCATTAAACTCGTCCCTGTCATTAGGTCACTTTGCCCCTACGTGGGACTGACCCTTTAACCCATTAAACACGTCCCTGTCATTAGGTCACTTTGCCCCTACGTGGGACTGACCCTTTAACCCATTAAACACATCTCTGCCATTAGGTCACTTTACCCCTACGTGGGACTGACCCTTTAACCCATTACACACGTCCCTGTTATTAGGTCCCTTTGCTCCTACGTGGGACTGACTCGTTAACCCATTAAACACGTCCCTGTCATTAGGTCACTTTGCCCCTATGTGGGACTGACCATTTAACCCATTAAACATGTCCCTGTTATTAGGTCACTTTGCCCCTACGTGGGACTGGCCCTTTAACCCATTAAACACGTCTCTGGCATTAGGTCACTTTACACCTATGTGGGACTGTCCCTTTAACCCATTAAACACGTCCCTGTCATTAGGTCACTTTGCCCCTACGTGGGACTGACCCTTTAACCCATTAAACACATCTCTGCCATTAGGTCACTTTACACCTACGTGGGACTGACCCTTTAACCCATTACACACGTCCCTGTTATTAGGTCCCTTTGCTCCTACGTGGGACTGACCCGTTAACCCATTAAACACGTCCCTGTCATTAGGTCACTTTGCCCCTATGTGGGACTGACCATTTAACCCATTAAACATGTCCCTGTTATTAGGTCACTTTGCCCCTACGTGGGACTGGCCCTTTAACCCATTAAACACGTCTCTGCCATTAGGTCACTTTACACCTATGTGGGACTGTCCCTTTAACCCATTACACACGTCCCTGTCATTAGGTCACTTTGCTCCTACGTGGGACTGACCCTTTAACCCATTACACACGTCCCTGTCTTAGGTCCCTTTGCTCCTACGTGGGACTGACCATTTAACCCATTAAACATGTCCCTGTTATTAGGTCACTCTGCCCCTACGTGGGACTGGCCCTTTAACCCATTAAACACGTCTCTGCCATTAGGTCACTTTACACCTATGTGGGACTGTCCCTTTAACCCATTACACACGTCCCTGTCATTAGGTCACTTTGCTCCTACGTGGGACTGACCCTTTAACCCATTACACACGTCCCTGTCTTAGGTCCCTTTGCTCCTACGTGGGACTGACCCTTTAACCCATTAAACACGTCCCTGTCATTAGATCACTTTGCCCCTACGTGGGACTGACCATTTAACCCATTACACACGTCCCTGTCATTAGGTCCCTTTGCTCCTACGTGGGACTGACCCGTTAACCCATTAAACACGTCCCTGTCATTAGGTCACTTTGCCCCTATGTGGGACTGACCATTTAACCCATTAAACATGTCCCTGTTATTAGGTCACTTTGCCCCTACGTGGGACTGGCCCTTTAACCCATTAAACACGTCTCTGCCATTAGGTCACTTTACACCTATGTGGGACTGTCCCTTTAACCCATTACACACGTCCCTGTCATTAGGTCACTTTGCTCCTACGTGGGACTGACCCTTTAACCCATTACACACGTCCCTGTCTTAGGTCCCTTTGCTCCTACGTGGGACTGACCCTTTAACCCATTAAACACGTCCCTGTCATTAGATCACTTTGCCCCTACGTGGGACTGACCATTTAACCCATTACACACGTCCCTGTCATTAGGTCCCTTTGCTCCTATGTGGGACTGACCCTTTAACCCATTAAATACGTCCCTGTCATTAGGTCACTTTGCCCCTACGTGGGACTGACCATTTAACCCATTACACACGTCCCTGTCATTAGGTCCCTTTGCTCCAACGTGGGACTGACCCTTTAACCCATTACACACGCCCCTGTCATTAGGTCCCTTTGCTCCGACGTGGGACTGACCCTTTAACCCATTACACACGTCCCTGTCTTAGGTCCCTTTGCTCCTACGTGGGACTGACCCTTTAACCCATTAAACACGTCCCTGTCATTAGATCACTTTGCCCCTACGTGGGACTGACCATTTAACCCATTACACACGTCCCTGTCATTAGGTCCCTTTGCTCCTACGTGGGACTGACCCGTTAACCCATTAAACACGTCCCTGTCATTAGGTCACTTTGCCCCTATGTGGGACTGACCATTTAACCCATTAAACATGTCCCTGTTATTAGGTCACTTTGCCCCTACGTGGGACTGGCCCTTTAACCCATTAAACACGTCTCTGCCATTAGGTCACTTTACACCTATGTGGGACTGTCCCTTTAACCCATTACACACGTCCCTGTCATTAGGTCACTTTGCTCCTACGTGGGACTGACCCTTTAACCCATTACACACGTCCCTGTCTTAGGTCCCTTTGCTCCTACGTGGGACTGACCCTTTAACCCATTAAACACGTCCCTGTCATTAGATCACTTTGCCCCTACGTGGGACTGACCATTTAACCCATTACACACGTCCCTGTCATTAGGTCCCTTTGCTCCTATGTGGGACTGACCCTTTAACCCATTAAATACGTCCCTGTCATTAGGTCACTTTGCCCCTACGTGGGACTGACCATTTAACCCATTACACACGTCCCTGTCATTAGGTCCCTTTGCTCCAACGTGGGACTGACCCTTTAACCCATTACACACGCCCCTGTCATTAGGTCCCTTTGCTCCGACGTGGGACTGACCCTTTAACCCATTAAACTCGTCCCTGTCATTAGGTCACTTTGCCCCTACGTGGGACTGACCCTTTAACCCATTAAACACGTCCCTGTCATTAGGTCACTTTGCCCCTACGTGGGACTGACCCTTTAACCCATTAAACACATCTCTGCCATTAGGTCACTTTACACCTACGTGGGACTGACCCTTTAACCCATTACACACGTCCCTGTTATTAGGTCCCTTTGCTCCTACGTGGGACTGACCCGTTAACCCATTAAACACGTCCCTGTCATTAGGTCACTTTGCCCCTATGTGGGACTGACCATTTAACCCATTATACATGTCCCTGTTATTAGGTCACTTTGCCCCTACGTGGGACTGGCCCTTTAACCCATTAAACACGTCTCTGCCATTAGGTCACTTTACACCTATGTGGGACTGTCCCTTTAACCCATTACACACGTCCCTGTCATTAGGTCACTTGCTCCTACGTGGGACTGACCCTTTAACCCATTAAACACGTCCCTGTCATTAGATCACTTTGCCCCTACGTGGGACTGACCATTTAACCCATTACACACGTCCCTGTCATTAGGTCCCTTTGCTCCTACGTGGGACTGACCCTTTAACCCATTAAACACGTCCCTGTCATTAGATCACTTTGCCCCTACGTGGGACTGACCATTTAACCCATTACACACGTCCCTGTCATTAGGTCCCTTTGCTCCTACGTGGGACTGACCCTTTAACCCATTAAATACATCCCTGTCATTAGGTCACTTTGCCCCTACGTGGGACTGACCATTTAACCCATTACACACGTCCCTGTCATTAGGTCCCTTTGCTCCTACGTGGGACTGACCCTTTAACCCATTAAACACGTCCCTGCCATTAGGTCACTATGGCCCTACATAGGACAGACCCTTTATTCCATTAACAATGTATTTACCATTAAGTTACTCGGGGGGGGGGGGGGGGGGATGTCACCCTTTAAAGGCAGCATTTCTTACTTTGTTTATTTAGTTATTTAAGCTATAGGATTGAAGCAGAGGGTTTAGCCGGAACTGAACTAGGTTCATTCATCTCCAGGGACCCCCTGCTTCCCGAGACACAGACCCTCGGCAAAGTTTGAAGTTCCTGTGTCATGCGGGGGGCCAATAGGAAGACGGCACCAGATGATGTCGGGGCTTCCTATTGGCCACCGCAGAGCTCGAGAGCTTTGAAACGCCACCAATTACATGAGCCCAGTTAGTGAGCCGGAGCGGCTACCGGCACCCCCTATAGGAGGTCTGGATCTCTGGGAGCAGGGAGTCCCCCGAAGCTGAAATTAGTGGGGCTCCGCTCAAGAGACCCTCTGCTTCCATCCAATGTTACAAAATGGAAAACAGCCAGCTGGATTGTTGCTTTAACCCATTAAAGCTGCAATTCAAGCTGTCGTTTAAAAAAAAAAAAAAAATGGCATTCAATATGTTCATCAATACAATCTGCACACTGACAAGTGATTAGCTAAGTTGCCGATCGATCCGTTCTCCTGTAATCGATCGCTGAAGATTCGGCTCGGGGATTCACTACACGCATCTTGGGTGCTCTTCTGCTGCACTGACAGCCAAAGTTCTGTGAGGAAGATCATGTGACCGGGCAGGCGCTAGATTCAATTGGTTCACTGCTAGTGAGGGAAGGGCTCCAAAATGTGACGTTGTTTCAGAAGGGGAAGGGGATGTGACTTTGTATATGGTTGCTATAGGAACAAAAATGCCTGTTACATTAGAATACATTAAAAATGTCTTTAAAATGTAATTTTTTTATTTTTTTAAATGCTAGTATTTTCTCATAGTACAGAACTAATTTATTAAAAAAAAATTATATATATATATATATATATATATATATATATATATATATATATACACGTATATGATATTGCTTGAACTGCAGCTTTAAAAGGAAAAAAAAAACACATTTTTGTTTCGCTTCAAGGTAAATCTAGAAATCCTATTGAGTAAATAAAATATATTTATCGCCTGTCCCTGTAGGATACGAATAGAAACGGGTCGAATATTTGGGGCGGATTTCGGAAATGCGAGAAAATATGGGAAACGGATTTGGGCAGATTCGCCCATCTGTAGATACGAATGCAGCTAAGTCCGTTACGTTTCAGCGGGCTGGTGGAAAGTTTATCACAGGCTGGGAACTGTGAATACAAGAAGCCTTGATCAGCTAAATCCTGTGTTAATTAATAATTAACGGCTTCCTGTAGGATTTGCAATGTCCATTAACCCCTTGGCATCCAGGGAGATCTGCAAATCATCATCATCCCATTCCCAGATTGGATTTGCACACGAGGAAGGGGTTAACATTTTTCTTACACTATGCATAGTCTTGGATGCCAGGACATACGTGAAAACGAGAGGTTACTCTCAACGTATTACTTCCTGGTAACGCATTTTTATAAATAATTACATAAATAAATAGTCTCGGATGGTTATTAATAATATTTTTGTCGTGTGTTTTGATAGTGCTTAATGGTTAGGAACATGTTTTTTCTACATTAGGGAGGAGTTATAGGGAGGGGATATATGGAGTAATAGGAGGAGTTATAGGGAGGGGTTATATGGAGTAATAGGAGGAGTTATAGGGAGCGGTTATATGGGGCAATAGGAGGAGTTATATGGAGCGGTTATATGGGGCAATAGGAGGAGTTATAGGTAGGGGTTATATGGGGCAATAGGAGGAGTTATAGGTAGGGGTTATATGGGGCAATAGGAGGAGTTATAGGGAGAGGTTATATGGGGCAATAAGAGGAGTTATAGGGAGAGGTTATATGGAGTAATAGGAGGAGTTATAGGGAGAGTTATATGGAGCAATATGAGGGGTTATAGGGAGGGATTATATGGGGCAATAGGAGGAGTTATAGGTAGGGGTTATATAGGGCAATAGGAGGAGTTATAGGGAGAGGTTATATGGAGTAATACGAGGAGTTATAGGGAGGAGTTATATGGAGCAAAAGGAGGGGTTATAGGGTGGGGTTATATGGAGCATTAGGAGGAGTTATAGGGAGGGGTTATATGGAGTAATAGGAGGAGTGATAGGGAGGGGTTATATGGAGTAATAGGAGGAGTTATAGGGAGCGGTTATATAGAGTAATAGGAGGAGTTATAGGGAGGGGTTATATGGAGCAATAGTAGGAGTTATAGTGAGCGGTTATATGGAGTAATAGGAGGAGTTATAGGGAGGGGTTATATGGAGTAATAGGAGGAGTTATAGGGAGGAGTTATATGGAGCAATAGGAGGGGTTATAGGGAGCGGTTATATGGAGCATTACTAGGAGTTATAGGGAGGGGTTATATGGAGTAATAGGAGGAGTTATAGGGAGGGGTTATATGGAGTAATAGGAGTTATAGGGAGCGGTTATTTGGAGTAATAGGAGGGGTTATAGGGAGAGGTTATAAGGAGTAATAGGAGGAGTTATAGGGAGAGGTTATATGGGGCAATAGGAGGAGTTATAGGGAGCGGTTATATGGAGTAATAGGAGGGGTTATAGGGAGAGGTTATATGGAGTAATAGGAGGAGTTATAGGGAGGAGTTATATGGAGCAATATGAGGGGTTATAGGGAGGGATTATATGGGGCAATAGGAGGAGTTATAGGTAAGGGTTATATGGGGCAATAGGAGGAGTTATATGGAGCGGTTATATGGGGCAATAGGAGGAGTTATAGGTAGGGGTTATATGGGGCAATAGGAGGAGTTATAGGGAGAGGTTATATGGAGTAATAGGAGGAGTTATAGGGAGGAGTTTTATGAAGCAATAGGAGGGGTTATAGGGAGGAGTTATATGGGGCAATATGAGGAGTTATATGGGGCAATAGGAGGAGTTATAGGGAGGGTTATATGGAATAATAGGAGGAGTTATAGGGAGCAGTTATATGGGACAATAGGAGGAGTTATAGGGAGAGGTTATATGGGGCAATAGGAGGAGTTATAGGGAGAGGTTATATGGAGCAATAGGAGGAGTTATAGGGAGGGGTTATATGGAGTAATAGGAGGAGTTATAGGGAGGGGTTATATGGGGCAATAGGAGGAGTTATAGGGAGGGTTATATGGGGCAATAGGAGGAGTTATAGGGAGAGGTTATATGGAGCAATAGGAGGAGTTATAGGGAGGGGTTATATGGAGTAATAGGAGGAGTTATAGGGAGCAGTTATATGGGACAATAGGAGGAGTTATAGGGAGGGTTATATGGAGTAATAGGAGGAGTTATAGGGAGAGGTTATATGGAGCAATAGGAGGAGTTATAGGGAGGGGTTATATGGAATAATAGGATGAGTTATAGGGAGCAGTTATATGGGACAATAGGAGGAGTTATAGGGAGAGGTTATATGGAGCAATAGGAGGAGTTATAGGGAGGGGTTATATGGAATAATAGGAGGAGTTATAGGGAGCAGTTATATGGGACAATAGGATGAGTTATAGAGAGGGGTTATATGGAGCAATAGTAGTTTTTCACCATCTTGTTTCTAAAAATGTGTCCGACTATGCCATAAAACAACTTCAAATGTGGGACATTATCTTACACCTATTACTTTGAATGGATTGTAAGGCAAATTCTGGCTTAGGTTTTTATTATGGTACAGTATTGCACTGCTTTGTAAATATGGGCCTATACCATCCCTTAATGTGAATAAGGATGTTTTTCTTTTCAAAAGTGGCACTCTTCTAGTTCTTGATCTAATCAATCACTATTGTGCTCTGTTATTGACTTGCATATTTTCTAAGCAGTCTTCTGACTTGAATATATGTATAACGGGTAAACAGTGTGTTGACCCACCAGGTGCTCAGAAATACACAGTGCTGTTGAATGTTATTATGAAAATGATTAGGGAACATCGGTCATGGCGAGCCCCAAACAAGTGAACATGCATGCAGTCTTTCCCAGCAATTGGCTTTGCATAAAGCACTAATGATATTGAGATAGAAAGACTCACTTATGAATGGAGCAAGGCCAGCCATATCCCACTGAATTCTTAATGATGATTTTGAAGTATAACCAGCCTCACACTGAAGAGACCCACAAGGTCAAAAACAGCTGTCTGTGAGTACGGTTACTAGCTCTGCACTTCTTTAACCCAGGCTGTGCTGAAAAGCCGTGTGATACGCAGGCGTATCCATGTCAATATGGACATAAAGCATAAGGTGACACTGTGTACTCACATTACATGTCATTTCCCAGAATCCCTAGCTGCAGTGGAAACATTGGAAAAAAATAAAAAGTGAACCCCCCTCCCCCCTCCCCTAAATAACAAAGGAGCAGTATTTTGCAATTCCCCCCCCAAACTGTAGTTAAATAAAGAGTTTGTGGGATGCAGGCCTGCAGAGATAAGGCCGCAGCTGCAATGTGGCATCCACAAGTTACACGCTATGTACAGCGATGAAATGCTTTAATCCTACAGATACCACCCCCCCCTTATTCCTCTCCTTTGGTCCCGGGCCACAGACTTCCTTTGGCACCTGATTTAAAGCTCAAGATCCTTGAACGCCCAGCCTGGGCCTTATCACTACCCGCCAACAACTACGAGAAAAAAAAATAGAATTGCACGGGTGCGTTGAAACGTTTGTAAGGTCTTTTTTGGGGGGAGGTTCCTACGCTGGGCTTTGAAGCTCCGGTTTGGTACGTTGGGAGATGCGGAGGGGGGGGTAGGCGGGGAATGTCAGTAAATGTTTGATACTCTCCTCATACTCCCACGTTGAAATACTTTGAACGCTTCTTTTTCATCAGCCAGACAGAGGGAAATTTTTTTTTTAGTCTCGCTGGATAACTGCAATAATGTTGCACGTATGTGTGTGTCTGTTTATAGCTTTGCTTATTCTTGTGTGATTATAGATTGAAAAAATACTTTGTGTGTGTGTGTGTGTGTATACCTATATATATATATATATATATATATATATATATATATATATATATATATATATATATATATACAATAATGCCACATTATTGTATGCCATATACCTATTTGAGCCTCATCTTACCCTTCTGTGGTTCATTTTGGGGATCTTTTGATCTCCACTGTGAGTGTCGGGCTTACTCTCCATTCATTTGCATTACAACTGCATTTCCACTCTGTTAAGGTTTTTTCACACACATTTTGCAAGGTTAAGAGCTCCTCACTGCATTTTCCCTGTTTGCCTTGTGTTGTTTTTATTGTATGTTATTTCTCACCTTGTTTTCGTTGTTGCTTCAGTCCATGACAGAATAAACTTTTTTGGATATTATTACTTTTTATGATCAGAGTGCTTGTGTTGGGATTTCCCTGTCTTCCTGTGTTTTCATACTTTAGTTCCCATAGCACCGTCACTTACCTGTATTTCGGTATATCTGTGGCTGGTGATCATGTTCACCCTTCTTGGTCTTTGATGCGGTTATGTTTGTGTATATATATATATATAACAAATAATTGTTATATGCACAAATTGTGAAATGGATAACATATTATTGTAATAAAGCAGAACTACGGCTAAAAGAAGGAACACACACAAAAAAGTGACAAAAACCCTCCACAGGAAAGCAAATATGCAAATATAACTGTATGCTCATCTGCATGTCTTAGGCAGGTCTGCAACCCCGCCTTTCCCCATTATCACCCAGCATACAGCACTTCCACTGCAGCAAGGGATTCTGGGAAATGACATGCAAATGAGCACACAGTGTCACTTTTTGCCTCAATAACCATTTTTAATATGGTTCCCTATAGGCTTAAGCTTGCTGCATGGTCACAGCTTTGAGCACAGCCAGGGTTAAGGTGCATACCCAGAAAACCACCCACAGACAGCCGTTTCGACCTTGATGGGTCTCATCAGTGTGGGGTTGATTTTACTGGGAATGCAAGAGAGGCTATGGGATAGGCTAAACCATAATACTGAGTTAAGTTATGGTGAGTAAAAAAAGTGACAAAAACCCTCCACAGGAAAGCAAATATGCAAATATAACTGTATGCTCATCTGCATGTCTTAGGCAGGTCTGCAACCCCGCCTTTCCCCATTATCACCCAGCATACAGCACTTCCACTGCAGCAAGGGATATATATATATATATATATATATATATATATATATATATATATATATATATATATATATATATATATATATATACATACAGACAGATGGAAAAGGCAGCTCATCAAGGAATAACCAATTCCTAACACATGTGAAAAAAAACAAATAGATGAGCGCACGCTCCTATTTGCATGTATATAAAACAATTTAGTAAAAATTCAGACAATTAATATAACCAATGAAATACATGGAAATACGATTTAAATATGTATAGTATTAAAAATTGGACAAGGGTGGATGCTGTGTCCTATAGAACAAAGAGGAATGCACCTTGAGGGTTAATGAAATGTCTATTAGATGTGTGTGTTAATGTAGTCCTCCTTGGAAGTAGGGTTAAGATGATGGGTAACTCCAGTAAAAGATGCACACAACCAAACAGTTCCAGTGGTAGTTGGTAGATAAGTGACTCCTGACAGAGTAAACTCTAACATATGCTGATTCGGATTTGCTATGATAGCGCCCGGCAGCTAAAAGCCTCGTGTCCCGGAGTAATGCAGCCAGTCTGCTTTGGCAATATAATTACGGAGTACCTGATCGGTAAGATGTGAAGAGTTGACACCTGCGTCCTTCAGCCGGGGCAGTACCCCGTAAGGCTCCGTGGGCAGGGATAGCTGTTGGCACTCTAATTCACAAACCGATTTTGCCCGCTCTTCCGGAGGAACTTCTGCAGCATATACGAGACAAGTGGGGGACTGTACCCAGATGTGAGGCGCCACACCAGCTGATTCCTCACATAGAAACTGGGCTAGCAGAAAGACACAGCCTCTCCATATTCAAAAGGTTCACCCTCAAGGATTCCTCATACAGCGCCAACTTCATCAGGGGATAACTTATCTTACTTCACTAGGGGTTATCTTATCTTACTTCACTTATTTGTCCGACGAAACGCATAGGGTATGTCATAACGTTGAACTCAGATGTGTTATGAGAAGGAGTGTCTCAATGAGTCAAAGATACTGACTGGCACTGAGTTTGAAGCAGGGGAACCTTGTGTCGGCTCCTTGTGACATTGGGCAAGTCACTTTATCTCCCTGCATTTCAGGCACAAAAAAAACCCCTTAGATTGTAAACTCTACAGAGCAGGGACTGTGTCTGCAAAATGTCTCTGTAAGGTGCTATGTAAAACTAGCAGCGCTATACAAGAACAAACAATATTATTATTATTAGAGAGGGTTGGGGTTCCCTACAATTTATCTGATCTCAGACATGCTATTAGAGAGGGTTGGGGTTCCTTACAATGCATCTGATCTCAAACGCGCTATTAGAGAGGGTTGGGGTGCCTTAAAATGCATCTGATCTCAGACGCGCTATTAGAGAGGGTTGGGGTTCCTTACAATACATCTGATCTCAGACGCACTATTAGAGGGGTTTGGGGTTCCTTACAATGTATCTGATCTCAGACGCGCTATTAGAGAGGGTTGGGGTTCCTTACAATACATCTGATCTCAGACGTGCTATTAGAGAGGGTCGGGGTTCCTTACAATACATCTGATCTCAGACGCACTATTAGAGGGGTTTGGGGTTCCTTACAATGTATCTGATCTCAGACGCGCTATTAGAGAGAGTTGGGGTTCCTTACAATGCATCTGGTCTCAGACGCGCTATTAGAGAGGGTTGGGGTTCCTTACAATGCGTCTGATCTCAGACGCGCTATTAGAGAGGGTCGGGGTTCCTTACAATGCATCTGATCTCATACGCGCTATTAGAGAGGGTTGGGGTGGGGTTCCTCAGAATTTCACAATATAATTATATGGTGCCTGAACCAAAAAAGGTTAAATAAAAACACTGCTATAGATAGAAAATCTAGATAACATGCCCATATATATTTATATGTCTATAATATAATATTGCCTTATTTGTGTGTGTTATTGTTTTGATTATGAAGTGGATTTTAAAGTTTCAACTTAATTTTTTCTCTCTCAAAAAAAAAAAAGAAACACCCACCCCCCCATCATATTATTGTTTTCTTTACTTTGAAATTTCGTTCATCCACATCCCTTACACCTTCCAATCGGCAGAAAGCCCCTTGCAAAATGTTTGCTCTTCCGGATAAATCAAGCCGGCAGATAGAACAGATAAAGGTTTTGATTCCAGTGATGCTGCAGCTTCCCCCTCCATGAACAAATATTATATTAAAGGTAGATATTACATATGAGATACTTTATTTTTATTTATAAAATGTTTTACCAGGAAGTAATACATTGGGAGTTACCTCTTGTTTTCAAGCATGTCCTGAGCATAGAATTTTGATGACAAACAGGCCCGACAACAGGGAGGGTCTGCCGGGGTTGGTGTCCCGGGCCCTGGGGGTCAGTCACCCACCCAGGCAGTCACCCACCTACCCAGTCACCCATCCAGTCACCCACCCAGTCACCCATCCAGTCACCCACCCAGTCACTCACCCACCCAGTCATTCACTCACCCAGCCACTCACCCACCCAGCCACTCACCCACCCAGCCACTCACCCACCCAGCCACTCACCCACCCAGTCACTCACCCACCCAGTCACTCACCCACCCAGTCACTCACTCAGTCACTCACCCACCCAGCCACTCACCAACCCAGTCACTCATTCACCCAGTCACTCACTCACCCACCCACCCAGTCACCCACCCACCAAGTCACTCAAGTCACTCACTCACCCAGTCACTCACCCACCCACCCACCCACCCACCCAGTCACTCACCCACCCACCCACCCACCACCCACCCAGTCACTCACTCATGCACTCACCCACTCACTCACCCACCCAGTCACTCACCCACCCACTCACTCACACAGTCACTCACTCACCCACCCACCCAGGCAGTCAAAAAACTCACCCACCCAACTCACCCACCCAGGCAGTCACTCAGTCACCCACCCAGTCAGTCAAAGGGCAGTCACCTACCCACCCACCCAGTCAGTCACCCACCCAGGCAATCAGTCAACCACCCAGGCAGTCAGTCACCCACCCAGACAGTCACTCAGTCACCCACCCACCCAGTCAGTCAAAGGGCAGTCACCTTCCCACCCACCCAGTCAATCACCCACCCAGGCAATCAGTCAACCACCCAGGCAGTCAGTCACCCACCCACCCAGGCAGGCAGTCACCTGTCTTTTGTTGAAAATATAAAAATAAACAGATTACATTGTAATGTTTTTTTCTGTATTACAATAAGAAGAAAACAGTTAAGTAAAAGTTGCGCTAAAAAAATATGTTTTCGCGGTAGGTGCGCTATGGGTTCGGGGGGGAGGGGAAGGGGGGGGGGGCGCTCCTTTCATTTGTCCTGGGCCCCATGATTTCTGTTGGCAGCCCTAATGACAAATACATGGTTACATTAAGTGAGCAGGGTTAAACATTATATACAAGACATTGCATGCACAGTTAGAGATAACATATGTTATAAGTGTATGTAACAGTTACAGACCAGGTTACAATGTGATACAGCTTTAGTTTTGAAAGAACTTAGACGGGTGGCGGCTGTGAGAGTCTCCGGTAGACTGTTCCAGTTTTGGGGTGCACGGTAAGAGAAGGAGGAGCGGCCGGATACTTTGCTGAACCTTGGGACCATGAACAGTCTTTTGGAGCCAGATCTCAGATGATAGGTGCTGCAGAGATCTGACTCCAAAATACTGTGGGGTGAGGGGGGTGGGCATATGCACCCAAAATGGCATTGAATTTGAACAATGGCGATTGTTATCAGAAAGACTCTATTTAAGTCTACGGGGCTTTTTCTGTAACCTCCCTTAGCGCTGATCCATGTGATCTGCACGGATAACCCCCTTGAAGTCAATGACGCTGAAGCCAAAAAAAAAAAATCAGTCAAAAAAGTGACTACGTCCGTGAGACGTGGGTCTTTTATTATTTCCCTGTTCGTTCCATGCACCTGAATTTGCACAAATAAAACTGATTTTAAAAAACACTGTTGAATCACTAAAGGCTTTCAATCGATTGCAATTTTGGTCGGAGCTCTTCTGTGTGACTTTGTAGATAAATATCACTTTGCGATTTACTTAATTATTTTTAATTCCTACCTAACCTCTCTCCCGTTTTTTTTTTTTTTTTTTTATCTCGCATCCTAGAAATGTAATTAAAACCACCTCATAAATATTTAATGTCTCGCTTTTCCCGCTGACTTTATTACAGCTGTAATAAAAGACAATTTTGAAAATGGTCCCGCGGGCATCCATCTCTCTCCGAGGTGATAGCCCCTGGCATTTCAGCACCACGTAGGAACACAGGATATTGCGTTTATCTTTGTTCAGCGCTGATATACGGGAACAAAGATATACACCCTCGTGCCACATAGAGAGACGTGCCAGACCCTGGTCTGTCATTCTGTGTAATAGAATCGGGAGGCTCTGCATATCGTTCATGCAGAGCCTGAGAGGTGAGACGCTCTGCATATCATTCATACAGAGCCTGGAATGTGAGACGCTCTGCATATCATTCATGCAGAACCGGGGAGCTGAGATGCTCTGAATATTGTTCATACAGAGCCTGGGAGGTGAGAGGCTCTGCATATCATTCATACAGAGCCTGGAATGTGAGACGCTCTGCATATCATTCATGCAGAACCGGGGCAGCTGTGATGCTCTGAATATTGTTCATACAGAGCCTGGGAGGTGAGAGGCTCTGCATATCATTCATACAGAGCCTGGGAGGTGAGACGTTCTGCATATCATTCATACATAGCCTGGGAGGTGAGAGGCTCTGCGTATCATTCATACAGAGCCTGGGCGGTGAGAGGCTCTGCATATCATTCATACAGAACCAGGGAGCTGAGATGCTATGCATATCATTCATACAGAGCCTGGGAGGTGAGATGCTCTGCATATCATTCATACAGAGCCTGGGAGCTGAGACGCTTTACATATCATTCATACAGAGCCTGGGAGATGAGACGCTCTGCATATCATTCATACAGAGCCGGGGAGCTGAGATGCTCTGCATATCATTCATACAGAACTGGGGAGCTGAGATGCTCTGCATATCATTCATACAGAGCCTGGGAGGTGAGGCGCACTGCATATCATTCATACAGAGCCTGGGAGGTGAGACGCTCTGAATATCATTCATACAGAGCCTGGGAGGTGAGACGCTCTGCATATCATTCATACAGAGCCTGGGAGGTGAGACACTCTGCATATCATTCATACAGAGCCTGGGAGCTGAGACGCTCTGCATATCATTCATACAGAGCCTGGGAGGTGAGACGCTCTGCATAGCATTCATACAGAGCCTGGGAGGTGAGACGCTCTGCATATCAGACCCAATTTGAAAAATCTCTACTACAGATAAACTCATGCCCCAACATGTCACTATGACGTTGCTCCACTGCTCTGCTCAAACACTTTGGCGCGGTCAGTCGCGGGATCACTTCCTCACAATCACTCCCAATGTGTGTCACTCTTTGGGGAGTCCTCCGTCAACTGGCGCTGAGTCAGCTATGTTCCGGACCAGAAAGGTTCCCAGTCCTCGGGGCAGAGTATCACCTCCTTCCAACCACCGTTCACGCCGCTTCACACAACAGACGCGCTATTAGAGAGGGTTGGGGTTCCTTACAATGCATCTGATCTCAGACGCGCTATTAGAGAGGGTCGGGGTTCCTTACAATGCATCTGATCTCAGACGCGCTATTAGAGAGGGTCGGGGTTCCTTACAATGCATTTGATCTCAGACGCGCTATTGGAGAGGGTCGGGGTTCCTTACAATGCATCTGAATATGGTCTTAATATAAAAAATATATAAAAATATATAATAAAACCATAAATGAATGTGCTTAAAACAATCCAATGAATACACAAAAAGAAAACCTTGTGAATATACCACAAAGAATAAAGAAAATGTCCAAAGGAATGTCTATTCCCAAAAACACATTGTAGGTGATAGTAGAAAATTGATTCAAATTGCCGTGACTTCTCCTCAGCCTCTCACAGGATGAACAACATTCAATGGGGATCTAAACAAAAGGGGGGGGGGGGGAAAGAGAGGCGCGTGCCACATAGCGCAATTCTGTTTAAATGTATTCACAAGGCTTGTAATCTTTTTTAAAAACGCACTCACAAGTGTAGCTGGAACAATCAGCATTTAGAGTAATATAATCTCACGAGAGAAAATACTCAAGATGGTTATGGTGCAGTGACAAAACGCGTAGGGACGACGCGCAGCTACGCGCGGGATGTCATCCCACTATCACGTGAGCCTCGTGTATCCAGACACTTTCTCATTCCAACCACCGCAGTGGTAAGTGGGACAATTGATTGCTTAACCAGCAAGTATTTAGCCTTGGGTCTCCTGGGGTCATTCCTGGAGGAGTTCTTCATACAGAACTTTTGTTTCCTGCTCTAACTCGGGAGCGCATGAAGGATTCCTGGCGGAGGCACCGCTACCATCTGAGCATTTTCTCTCGTGAGATTATATTACTCTAAATGCTGATTGTTCCAGCTACACTTGTGAGTGTGTGTTTTTTTTAAAGATTACAAGCCTTGTGAATAAATTTAAACAGAATTACGCTATGTGGCACGCGCCTCTCTTCTTTCCTTTTTCATATATATATATATATATATATATATATATATATATATATATAAATATATATATATACATGCAGCTTAACCCCGTTATAGCGCGGTTTTCACGTGGCTCCCGTTAAAAAAAAAAAAAACTTTTTTTTTTTACATTTTTTTGGCACACTGCACACACTGCACACACCTCACACACCTCACACACCTCACACACTGCACACACTCTCACTGCACACACTCTCACTGCACACACTCTCACTGCACACACTCCCAGCACTCACTGCACACACTCCCACTGCACACACTCTCACTGCACACACTCTCACTGCACACTGCACACTGCACACTGCACACACTCTCACTGCACACACTCTCACTGCACACACTCTCACTGCACACACTCTCACTGCACACACTCTCACTGCACACACTCTCACTGCACACTGCACACTGCACACTGCACACTGCACACACTCTCACTGCACACACTCCCAGCACTCACTGCACACACTCCCACTGCACACACTCTCACTGCACACTGCACACACTCTCACTGCACACACTCTCACTGCACACACTCTCACTGCACACTGCACACTGCACACAATCACACTGCACACTGCACACACTCACTGCACACACTGAAAGCACTCACTGCACACTGCACAGACTCCCAGCACTCACTGCACACTGCTCACAGCACACTCACAGCACACACTCACAGCACACTCTCACAGCACTCACAGCACACTCTCACAGCACTCACAGCACACTCTCATAGCACTCACAGCACACTACACACCACACTCACACCTCCCCCTCCCTACCTGTGGTGTTGGCTGCTGAGATCGGAGCGGAGCTGGCATCAGGAGGAGGGGGGGTGTCGGGAGGAGGGGGGGTGTCGGGAGGAGGGGGGGGTGGTGTGGATGCCGGTAGGGGGGGTGAGTGAGGAGCAGTCTGGGACTCGGAGGGCCACGTGGGCTAGGCCCAAAACGGATTATGCCGCGGAGGCCAGTAGGTGTGGGGGCCTCGGAGGGGGGAGGATGTGGATGCCGGTGGAGGGGGATGGATGCCGGTGGTGGGAGGTAAGGAGCAGGTTGCGGCTGGACTCGGAGGGCTGCTGCTGGGGGACGTGTAGGGCTTCCGGCCACCTCTTCCTTCCCTCCTTACTCCCTCCCTCCCGATCGGGCGCGCGTCGGCCATTTTTTTTTAAATTAGCGCGACCCCGGTTCTAGCGCGGTCGGATCGGGTGGCCCCCGAGGACCGCGCTATAACAGGGTTGAGCTGTATATACACACAGTGTATGTGTGTGTGTGTATATATATACTGTATATATATATATCTACATACATACATAGATACATATATTTATATAAATACATATGTTTATATACTTTTTTATTTTGTTTTAATAGCTTATTAATGTACTCGTCTTACCTAAAAAGATTCAATCACGTGTAGCGTGATTTGCCTTCGGACAAATAAATACATGTGTTTTTTATTTTCTTGGAGTCCCGTGTAATCATTCTTCTCAGATACTTTATTGTGGGCCACACTTATCTGTTTAGTAATGCATTGGTGGTAAACTACGTCTTCATAATTAAAAAGAGAGAGGTAGTGGAACTGAAAATGTGTTAGACATCCACAGTCTTTTCATGAAAGAGCTTAGGGAAAGATTGTAAACAGGCTAAATATAGTGAGTTAATATTAAAAATCCACTTTTAAAAAAAAAAAAATATTTATCTTATTAAAACAAGTGCAAAAACGAATGATAGATTATTGTATATATCCATATTTTGGGGACGGTAATGATTTATAAATGAGAGTTTTCACAGGTAGTGTTAGGACGTGGCTTTCGTGCTGTGACGTGGCTTGCAAGCTTATAACGCTTTGTCCAAAGAGTTTAACCAAGTGAGCATTACTTATGAGACGATAGATAAGTATTTAACTATATAATTTGTCATATTGGAGGCAGCATTGTGGATTTTTGTCTTTTGTTGTATACATTTGGTCACAAACCCAATAGCACTCCTTTGGACACAAATATATATGATTGGGGTGGACGTTGGCTTCAGAGCTGGCAGAGATTGTGTGTCTACGTATAAAAATATAGGCCAGGAGTGTGTTTTCTCTCATTTTTTAAATGCGGTACCAGAAATGCCACTTATAATATTCACATCATTAAAACAAATCCAAAAACAAATGGTGTATTCACAGTATTCACATGGCAGTGATAGTTTAAATAAAGATGTAGACCAAAAAATGTGTTTTTGTTTCAACCCTATAATTGCATCTCTACCATTCCCTTTCTTAAAACCAGTTTTAAAAATAGTAGTATATTACCATTATTATGGCAGTGATATACAAAAGCCGTCACGTCGACTTAAAAAATGTGCCCTTTTAAAAAAAAGAAATTCCAGTATCCAAGTATTCCACCTTTAATATTTACATAATGGCAGGAAATCAAATATCCAAACGACTCTTGTATTAGCAAAATGATAATGTCATGGATGGTATGTAAAAACAAAGACTAAAAATATATTGCATTTAATGTACAGCAAGACCCCGCTTCTCGGCGTCCCGCTTTTCGGGGATCTGCCGATACGGCGGTACCGAGAAGGGGGCCGACATTTCTGCGCATGCGCAGAACGGGCCGGTCCAGGGTCGCGCATGCGCAGAATGGTTTTTTTTTTGCCGATGTTGCGCATGCGTAAAACGGCGCATTGCCGGTCTACGCATGCGCACATAACAAAAATCGCCAGTGCCGCTTTATCCGGCGATTTTCGCTTTGCGGCGGGTCCTTAGAACGGAACCCGCCGCATGACCGGGGCCCTGCTGTAGTACGAATACTTCAAATAATTGTTAAAGTGCGTATAACATGTATTTTAAAGCAGTTGCATGAGTAAAAGATTGATATTCTTATTCACAGTTTACGCATGATGGAATAAATAATATCAACGTTATTACCATTGTTAGAATTATTATTGATCAGTACCAAGAGGTATTAGCAACTTAATTAACTGTGTGGTTCGATTATTTTCTCATCCGTATTATTATCGGTTACGACTTAATTACTGCAGTATGAAAAGTACTGCCGGGTATTAATACTTGGAGTGTTTGTGAAGAGGAAATGTTTTGGCTGGAGAGCTTCTCTCGTCTAGTCCCCAGAGGGAGAGACTTTTATTAGCATCCAGAAGCAATAAGATGGGCGCAGAGGATTCTGGGAAATTTTAATAAAGGAGACAAGCCTGTGAGATGTAATCAAATGTCTGATCAGATTACCTGATGCCTTAGAGTCACAGATCTCATAAAAAAAAAACGGCGGCGACGTCACTTACTCAAACACTCAGTGGCAGACTGTGTAGGGTCTGGCTCTCAATATGGGATGGCACACTTCACAGGCAGTGCCGTTCCCTCTAGGACCACCTCTCCTTCCCAGAGCATTCATTTTAACCCCTTCACTGGTCAAAGGGCCAGTAATGCCTTGCCCAGCGGTACGATGCTGTATGAGATTAAAATGCAGAGCAATAAAATGACATGCGGAGCAATATAATAACATGCAGAGCCATATAACAACTTGCAGAACCATATAATAACATGCAGAGCCATATAATAACTTGCAGAGCCATGTGATTAAATGCAGAGCAATAAAATAAACATGCAGAGCAATATAACATGCAGAGTCATATAACAACTTGCAGAACCGTATAATAACATGCAGAGCAGTATATTGACATGCTGAGTCATAATAACATGCAGAGCAGTATATTGACATGCTGAGTCATAATAACATGCAGAGCAATATAGCATGCAGGTCAGTATAATTACAAGTAGGCATACAATAACTTGCAGAGTAATATGACATGCAGAGCAGTATAGTAACACATAGAATCATGTAATAACATGCAGAGCAATATATTAACATGCAGAGCAATATAATAATAATAATAATAATAATAATATCATTCCTAGATCATTAATTTGCACCCCTTCACTGAACAAAGGGACAGCAATGAATTACCCAGCTATATGTTTAAATGCAGAGCAATATAATAACATGCAGAGCGATATATTAACATGCAGAGCAATATAATAATTATAATAATCATAATAATAACAACAATAATATAATTCCTAGATCATTGATTTGCACCCATTAGCCGATCAAAGGGTCAGTAATGAATTGCCCAGCCGTATGATTAAATGCAGAGCAATATAATAACATGCAGAGCATTATAATATGCAGAGCAATATAATAACATGCAGAGCCATACAATAACTTGTATACAATAACGTGCCATACAATAACTATAATAACATGCAGAGCGATATATTAACATGCAGAGCGATATATTAACATGCAGGGTGATATAGTGCCATGCAGAGCGATATATTAACATGCAGGGTGATATAGTACCATGGAGAGCAGCAACATAACATGCAGAGCGATATAATAACATGCAGAGCAGTATAATAACATGCAGAGCGATGTAATAACACGCAGAGCAACGTAATAACACGCACAGGGATATAATAACATGCAGAGGGATATACAGTTATAACATGCAGAGCAGTATAATAACACACAGAGGGATATACAGTTATAACATGCAGAGCAGTATAATAACACACAGAGGGATATACAGTTATAACATGCAGAGCAGTATAATAACACACAGAGGGATATACAGTTATAACATGCAGAGCAGTATAATAACACACAGAGGGATATACAGTTATAACATGCAGAGCAGTATAATAAAATGCAGAGCAGTATAATAACACACAGAGGGATATACAGTTATAACATGCAGAGCAGTATAATAACACACAGAGGGATATACAGTTATAACATGCAGAGCAGTATAATAACACACATAGGGATATACAGTTATAACATGCAGAGCAGTATAATAACACACAGAGGGATATACAGTTATAACATGCAGAGCAGTATAATAACACGCAGAGGTATATACAGTTATAATATGCAGAGCAGTATAATAACATGCAGAGCAGTATAATAACACACAGGGATATACAGTTATAATATGCAGAGCAGTGTAATAACACACAGGGGGATATACAGTTATAACATGCAGAGCAGTATAATAACACACAGAGGGATATACAGTTATAACATGCAGAGCAGTATAATAACACACAGAGGGATATACAGTTATAACATGCAGAGCAGTATAATAACACACTGAGGGATATAATAACATGCAGAGCAGTATAATAACACACAGAGGGATATAATAACACACAGAGGGATATAATAACACACAGGGGGATATACAGTTATAACATGCAGAGCAGTATAATAACACATAGAGGGATATACAGTTATAATATGCAGAGCAGTATAATAACACACCGAGGGATATACAGTTATAACATGCAGAGCAGTATAATAACACATAGAGGGATATACAGTTATAACATGCAGAGCAGTATAATAACACATAGAGGGATATACAGTTATAACATGCAGAGCAGTGTAATAACACACAGAGGGATATACAGTTATAACATGCAGAGCAGTATAATAACACGCAGAGGGATATACAGTTATAACATGCAGAGCAGTATAATAACACGCAGAGGTATATACAGTTATAATATGCAGAGCAGTATAATAACACACAGAGGGATATAATAACACACAGAGTGATATAATAACATGCAGAGCAGTATAATAACACACAGAGTGATATAATAACATGCAGAGCAGTATAATAACACACAGAGTGATATAATAACATGCAGAGCAGTATAATAACACACCGAGGGATATAATAACAAGCAGAGCAGTATAATAACACGCAGAGGTATATACAGTTAAAACATGCAGAGCAGTATAATAACACGCAGAGGTATATACAGTTATAATATGCAGAGCAGTATAATAACATGCAGAGCAGTATAATAACACGCAGAGGTATATACAGTTATAATATGCAGAGCAGTATACTAACACACCGAGGGATATAATAACATGCAGAGCAGTGTAATAACACACCGAGGGATATACAGTTATAACATGCAGAGCAGTATAATAACACATAGAGGGATATACAGTTATAACATGCAGAGCAGTATAATAACATGCAGAGCAGTATAACAACACATAGAGCAACATAATTACATACAGAGCAATATAATAACATGCAGAACAATATAACTACATGGACAGCGATATAATAACATACAACACACACAAGGGGAGAAGTATAATACCATACAGAACAGTTATGCAATTCAAGGTCTAGATTCACGCAAGATCGCAAAATAAATAAAAAATGGGCTTTATCTATATTTATGGACATCAATGGTATTTATCGTTGTGTTTACTAACGTCATATCGCAAGCATTAAAGCAGCGATAAAGGGCTTTTTACCGTGATGATATGCCAGCCTTATTTGTAACGGCAGAGAAAGGAAATGTGTAATTAATGGTTAATTACATACGAGTTAGTCATTCATTATGTATTAATTAGAATGAGTAATTAGTACATTTATTAATTACCTCTCCTGTTTGCTAATATGAATGTGTATCACAGCCTTTTTATGAAAATGTAATTCTCGGTAAATACGACGATAATTCTACAAATCGCCACAATTCCATTATTTTATTTTTTCACACCAAATTTTAACGCAGTGATATTGATTTTTTTGTGAATCGAGCTCTAAGAGGTTAGGGGCTAATACTTCATTGCATGTCATAGACAAATAGTTTGATTGATCAAACTTTAACTTGTCTCTCTCTCTATGTACGTATATGCAGTGACTTGAAAAATAGACGGATAACCAATATTTAACTTCACTCCCTCTATATGTACAGTTTATGCAGTGAATACAAAAAAATTAAAATAGATCGATAACCATCGACGTTTAACTTCTCCCTCTATGTATATGCAGTGAATTCAAAGAAAGATTGCGCCATCCCCATTAAACGTTTCTCCCTCTATGTAGTGAACAAAAAAGATATATAACTCCCTCTCTCTCTGTGGGGCTTATGCAGAGAGGTACCTTCCAGAAAGGCTGAAATTCGCCGCAGGATTGGCAATAAATTTGGTCCTATGCAGAGTACTCCGTTAGCGCGGTGTGCTTTAAATTGCTATTTAGGCGAGTTTCACTTGGCGTGAAACTCGCCATGTAGTGGCGCGCTGTATTTGATTTTGTTGGCGGGCAAAATTTCCCCTGAACGCGCCATTTAGTAGCTCTGATTGGCGCGTACATGCGCATCGGAGCTACTGGAATCGTGCGTGTTTCAGCATTGGCGAAATCACGCTACCCGCCATACATCTGGCGAATTTGAATTGCCCGCCATGGTCTCGCCAGGACAAGCTTCTCGCCTGCGTATTTTCGCCAAAAGATGGCGCTATTTCCTTTCTCTATCCTCTCTGCATAAGCCTGTGTATCTTTATCTCTCTCTGCATCTTTCTGTCTCTCTCTGCATCTCTCTCTCTCTATCTGCATCTCTCTGTCTCTCTCAGCATCTCTCTCTGCATCTTTCTGTCTCTCTCTGCATCTCTCTGTCTCTATCTGCATCTCTCTCTCTGCATCTCTGTCTCTCTCAGCATCTCTCTCTCTGCATCTCTCTGTCTACATTTCTCAGCATCTCTCAGCATCTCTCTGTCTCTCTCAGCATCTCTCTCGCTCTCTGCATCTCTGTCTCTCTCAGCATCTCTCTCTCTCTCTGCATCTCTCTGCATCTCTCTGTCTCTCTCAGCATCTCTCTCGCTCTCTACATCTCTGTCTCTCTCAGCATCTCTCTCTCTCTCTCTCTGCATCTCTCTGCATCTCTCTGTCTCTCTCTGTCTCTCTCAGCATCTCTCTCTCTCTGCATCTCTCTCCCTCTGCATCTTTCTCTCTCTCCCTCTGCATCTGCATCTCTCTCTGCATCTCTCTCTCAATAAAAAAAAAAATAGATAGATAACCATTCAACTTCTCTGCCTCTGTGCAGTATATGCAGTTTTTAAAGACAGATAACAATCAAGCTTTAACTTGTCTCTCTCTATGTATATACAGTGAATAAAAAAATTGATTATAGCTAGACAGACAGCACATAATGCATAAACATACAGAGTCAGCAGGATATTGCTGTCAGATCCCTGTTTAATCCTGCAATAATTTAATTTCTCTCTCCTGTTGATAAAGGGTTACACAGCTGAGATGTATTATCTGCAGGCTCTGGTAATCCAGACATTATTACCTCGCCTTAACTGGATTCCAGCTATATTAAAAAAAAAAAAAGGTTTCCATTCAGGAGCTCCTGACGTTAGCATCGATACAAAGCGCCTTATGGCGTAATGCAGGCTGACACGGAGTTTATTAGCTGGCAGCCTCCTGCGCTTTCTAATTACACCGAGGAGGCGCGGTGCGCGAGAGGCAACTGGGAAGAAAGGAACCTTGCTAACCTCCTTTTCTGTCGGAGAGTTATGGGGAGTAATAGGAGGAGTTATAGGGAGAGGTTATATGGGGAGTAATAGGAGGCGTTATAGGGAGGGGTTATATGGAGTAATAGGAGGCGTTATAGGGAGCGGTTATATGGAGTAATAGGAGGAGTTATAGGGAGAGGTTATATGGGGAGTAATAGGAGGCGTTATAGGGAGGGGTTATATGGAGTAATAGGAGGCGTTATAGGGAGCGGTTATATGGAGTAATAGGAGGAGTTATAGGGCGGGGTTATATGGAGCGGTTATATGGGGAGTAATTGGAGGAGTTATAGGGGGGGTTATATGGAGCAATAGGAGGAGTTATAGGGAGAGACTATATGGGGAGTAATAGGAGGAGTTATAGGGCGGGGTTATATGGAGCAATAGGAGGAGTTATAGGGAGAGACTATATGGGGAGTAATAGTAATTGGAGGAGTTATAGGGCGGGGTTATATGGAGCAATAGGAGGAGTTATAGGGAGGGGTTATATGGAGCAATTGGATTCTACATATCCGTCCACCCGTCATATCCAATGGTGGATTTTTGATGAAACTGATTTTTTGGGGGAGGTGGGGATGCGAGAAAATATGGGAAACGGATTTGGGCAGATTCGCCCATCTGTAGATACGAATGCAGCTAAGTCCGTTACGTTTCAGCGGGCTGGTCGAAATGTTTTCACAGGCTGGTAACTGTGAACACAAACAAGCTTGATCAGCGTACAACTAAATCCTGTGTTAATTAATAATTAACGGCTTCCTGTAGGATTTACAATGTCCATTAACCCTTTGGCATCCAGGGAGATCTGCAAATCATCATCATCCCATTCCCAGATTGGATTTGCACACGAGGAAGGGGTTAACATTTTTCTTACACTATTCATAGTCTTGGATGTCAGGACATACGTGAAAACGAGAGGTTACTCTCAATGTATTACTTCCTGGTAACGCATTTTTATAAATAATTACATAAATAAATAGTCTCGGATGGTTATTAATAATATTTTTGTCGTTGTGTGTTTTGATAGTGCTTAATGGTTAGGAACATGTTTTTTTTTACCTCAGGGAGGAGTTATAGAGAGGGGTTATATGGGCAATAGGAGGAGTTATAGGGAGTAATAGGTAGGAGTTATATGGGGCAATAGGAGGAGTTATATGGGGCAATAGGAGGAGTTATATAGGGTAATAGGAGGAGTTATAGGGAGAGGTTATATGGGCAATAGGAGTATTTATAGGGAGATGTTATATGGGGTAATAGGAGGAGTTATAGGGAGAGGTTATATGGGCAATAGGAGTATTTATAGGGAGATGTTATATGGGGTAATAGGAGGAGTTATAGGGAGTGGTTATATGGGCAATATGAGTATTTATAGGGAGATGTTATATGGAGCAATAGGAGGAGTTATAGGGAGGGGTTATATGGGGCAATAGGAGGAGTTATATGGGGTAATAGGAGGAATTATAGGGAGGGGTTATATGGGACAATAGGAGGAGTTATAGGGAGGGGTTATATGGAGTAAGAGGTTTAGCTATACAAAGCAAATAAACGGAAAACTATTAAATGGCGCAACGCGCGCAGGAGTAAGGGAGGATTGATAGAGAATGGTTATACTGATCGGTCCGTGGCACTTGGAACTTCCTGTACCAAAAATGAGATCGTCAAAGTGGCAACACGTGAACTTCCTGTCCTACTGTTTTTAAATATTCACAACTTAAAAATGCTTTAAAAAAAAAAAAAAGAGAGAAAAGGGTTGTTTTTAGGGTGTAGACTGTCTTTAATCCTTTGACTATCGGAAGAGCCTCAGAACCAGAGTGCCAGGACCCCTCCGGCACCGGCGATCCCGTCACTGACCCTTTGACCCAGCAGGCGGTCTCCGGGGCTGAACCCTAATAATTTCAGCTCCCGGGACCCCCCGCTTCCCGAGATACAGACCCTCCATCAGGGGAGCCGGTAGTCTCCTCCACTATCCGGAATCACGTCACTGTCGCTTTTCAAAACTTCCCGCTCCTTGCGGGCCAATAGGAAGCTGTGATGTCACCAGGTGCGGCTTCTTGTTCGGCCCACGTCAGGCGGGAGCTTTACAAAGCAGAGAGATACCGGCGCCCCACCCTCTTTGAGGTAAGTATCTCTGGATAGAAGTAAGGGCGGGGGGGGGGTCTCCAGAGCTTAAACCCCATTCATTTAATCTCCAGGGGATCCCCCCCCCCTGCTTCGCGGAGATACAGACGTGCAAAGGGGGCGGCGGCGGAATCCCTTCAAAGCTCCACGCGGCCCAACAGGAAGCCGAGCCTGATGACATCACGGCTTCCTATTGGCCTGGGAGCTTTGAAACTCCGCCCATTACATGATCTCTGCGAGCCGAGCGGAACGGCTACCGGCGCCCCCTACAGGAGGTAAGGATCTCTTGAAGTAGGGGTCCCCCTGAGCTGAAATCAATGAGGTTCAGATCCCCTGGTTTAATCCCGTGTTTAAAAAAAAATCTAAAAAAAAAAAAATATTGCCTGCTTGGATTGACACTTTATGCCCCCGAATTAACCTTAAAGCTGCAGTTCAAGCAGTCAGTTTTAAAAAAAAAAGTATTATAATTTTTTTTCCATTCAATATGTGCATCAATACTATCTACACCCGGACAAGTGATTAGTTAAGTTGCTGATCGATCCGTTCTCCTGTAATCGATCGCTGAAAATTCGGCTGGGGGATTCACTACATGCATCTTGGGTAATCTTCTGCTGCACCGACAGCCAAAGTTCTGTGAGGGAAGATCATGTGACCAGGCAGGCGTTAGATTCAATTGGTTCACTGCTAGAGAGAGGGCAGGGCTCAAAAAGGTGATGCTGTTTTAGAAGGGGAAGAGGATGGGACTTTGTAAATGGTTGCTATAGGAACACAAATGCTTGTTACATTAGAATACATTGAAAATGTCTTCAAAATAGTTTTTTTTTTTTTAAATGCTACAAGTATTTTCTCATAGTAAAAAAAACTGATTTATTAAAAAGAAAAAACACCTAGGAAATTGCTTGAACTGCAGCTTTAAAGGACTGTAGTGGATATGCAATGTTATGAGAACGGCTCGTTTGCATGTCATTATAATGAATGTCTGTTATAGTTAACCCCGCACTCTTAACATTTTGTAACCATATCATCCTTAAAAGATACACACTGTTAGGCCCGTAACGTAGCGTGTGCGGCCGTGCGTGCCCACGTGCCTGTGCAAACGCGCGTGCACGTGACGCATACTTTTTGTGTGTATGGTGGTCTGTGCTGCCGGGAGCGACAGGTTGTGTGTGTGTGTGTGTGTGTGTGTGTGTATGTAATTTATTATTTATTATTATTAAAAAAAGATACGGTGGTAAGAATAAAATATTTATTAACATTGTACACACACACACACACACACACACACACACACACACACACACACACACACACACACACACACACACACACACACACACACACACACACACACACACACACACACACACACACACACACACACATACACACACACATACACACACACACACACACACACACACACACACACACACATACACACACATACACACACACACACATACACACACACACACATACACACACACACACACATACACACATACACACATACACACACACACACACACACACACACACACACACACATACACACACACACACACACACACACACACATACACACACACACACACACACACACACATACACACACACATACACACACATACACACACATACACACATACACACACATACACACATACACACACATACACACATACACACACACACACACACATACACACATACACACACATACACACATACACACACATACACACATACACATATACATACATTTCAGCTGCGGTAGCGGCGCAAAATCTTTCTTTTCCTCATCTTCCCCCCTGTCGGCCGGCTCCACGCTCCCTGCCGTGCGTGCGGTCCTATTATAGGAAGGCTGACTAACCTCAGCCAACTATAACTGCTGCGAGCGCGCATGGCGCAGAAAGCGCGTCATCTATAGAACAGCCCTAAGTCTTAAAGCTGCAGACCAAGAAATATCCTACATGTGCTTTAAAAAGAAAAAAAAAATCAGTTCTGTGCTATGAGAAAATACTTTTCTTATTTTTAAAAAGAACTCTGAATGACATTTTTTTATGTACTATAATGTAAAAAAGAGCATTTTTTGTTTCTATAGCAACCATTTACAAAGTCACACCCCCTTCCTCTTCTGAAACAGGCTCTGGCACACCCCTTTTTGAGCCCTGCCCTATCTCTAGCAGTGCACCAATCGTATCTAGTGACTGCCTGGTCACATGATCTTCCCCACAGAAAGTGGCATCTTTGGTCCTCTTCTGCTGCACTTACGGCCATTTAGAAAAAACCCAGAGCCGAATCTTCACCGATCGATCACAGGAGAACAGATCGATCGGCAACTTCACTAATTACTTATCATTGTGTGGATTGTATTGATGCGCACATTAAAGGGGGGAAACATGCAAAAAAAAAAAAGGCAGCTTGGAAAGCTTAGGTGCCACGTTAAGTGACTCAGTGGACCTATGTGCATCTTGACATTAGAGGTAGGGTGACCGTAAGTCCCAGGTTAGCCTTGACAGTCCCGGGTTTTCATTAAACATCCCGACACCCCAATAATCTTCTCAAAATCGTTCCAATGTTCCGGTTCTTAGCTTTTCCCTGATTGGCCTCAATTACAACTCTTGTAACCGTAAAAATAGACACTACATGTTTTTATGAGATCAATTACATCAAAGCAGTAATACAAACCCCACCCCCTTCTTTTCTTTTGGTATGTAAAGCGTGTGACAATGTATATTATGTACATTCTTACCTAAGCTGGCCCATCGTTTGGTGCCTGTTATAAATCTGTCAGAATCCTGATTGTGTGCCTAACAGAATGGCTACTTCTGTCAGTGTAACTCAGCAGCTACAATGTATCCTAATATTACTAAGGTCACTGTCTATTGTTAATGCTTGCAGCTCAACCTTCTGGGAACATTGGCAACAAATGATCACAAACAGGAAAGTGTTGCAAAGATCTTGTGCTGCTGGGAGAGGTGGGCTGAAACCTGCAATAGAAATCAGATGCTTTAAAACTCATTAAAAATAACATTACGAGTTTAATAATAATATCAATAATAATAATAATAATAATAATATTAATAAATGCAGTAAGTATTATCTAATACTAGGATTGGTACAGAAAATAGACAGGAAATCTGGAAACCGCTAAATGTATCTAATACAATAGCCCCACCAAGTGGTGGAACCTCAACAATATAAATAAAATGTGAATACAAAAAAGATGTGCCTAAACACCAAAACAATCATTGTAAAAAAAAAAAACTATGTCAACTACTCAACCTTCAAAAGAAACAGCTGGGTTCCTCAATAGATATGGTACACAAGGATGAGGGAGCAGTCGTGTCCTGGAACAGGTTTGTTGCTTCTGTTCCCCCCCCCATTTTCTCTTGCAGCTTCTGCCTGTCAGCTTATTCAGTTGCATGCCTATCTGCTCTGAAGACTGGCAGTGTCTGTGTCATAGACATAGTGTATCTATTCCTGCTCTATTCACACAGTCTGTGGGTTGTTTTAGCAACCTCCCAGTCCTCTTATGTTAGAATGGGCTATTCTGCCCTCCCCCCTGTCTTGCTAACAGTTAGTTTAGTCCTATCACCTTTCTTCTGTGACACTTGCTCCTCACTTCCTTTCCCACCCAGGACAGAGTTAGTACCTGCCATGCTAATACCCCTGGCAAGGCCTTTCCGTTTTTACCACCCCCTTGATACGAGCACTCCTCATGGAGAAGCACTCTCTGCTACACCTACAAGAACCCTTTGTTTCTCTACTTCTGCAATAAAGAGAGAAAAAGACAAAAAGGACTTGTTGTGCTTTGGAAGAGGGAAGGCATGAGTTAAGCTATCTGGGTCCATTCACATCCTACACATGACTCTGGTTCCAGAATAAGTAGACATCAGTATGTGGAAAAATAAAAAACATACAACACCAACGTAAAACAGTATTGTTATTGGAAGTGTTGAAGGTAGAATGAATATATAAACAGATATACTCACCTAGCAGCGAGTATATCAAAGCCCATAAATTGTGTGGCGAATGGAGTAGCAGGTAACGATGTAGATCTTGACAGTGGAAAACAGAGAAGGGACAAATTGCGCAGCATATAATACTTTTCATGAAACAAAACGCAAAAAAAAAGACCTCCCTGAATGAAAACTTACAAGCGCGCTGTCATTCGGGACATATAACAGTTTGTTTAAAGGACTCTCTCTTCTCCGACGCTGGACCGGAGTGTAGGTGGTAGCAGGCTTTCTGGCGTGTATTGCCTCCGTATGCGGTCGCCCGGAAACGACAATCCACTTTCTGCACACTTCCCACGATACTTCTCCCGGTCATTTCATTGATTTCATAAACCGTGGATATATAACCACAGAATTGTAGACCAGCAAATCCATAAAGCCACCAGAATACCAAGAAGTGATCTTGAATACAGACAGAAAGAGACAAGTGACAGGGTACCTTTGGTGGTCACATATAACCCACACCTAGAAGCCCTACGCAAGATCGCCAGGGAGCTACAACCCATTCTCCAGGAAGATACAAGACTGCAACAGGTCTTCCCTGAACACCCTTATTATCATACAGACAACCCCATAATCTCAAGAAAATGATGGTGAGGAGTAAAGTATTCAACAGTACAACTGAATGCGGGACAAGACCATGCCAGGACGCAAGATGCAAAACCTGCTTAATGCTCCACACAGCGGGCACAATACAAATACCACACAGGAATCTGGAGTACAAAATCAGAGGAAGGTTGTGTACCTCATCATGTGCATGAAATGCCCAGGGGGCTGCTACTACGTAGGTGAGATGGGACAGGGGCTAAACAAGAGAATTAATCTGCATCGCCTCAGCATCACACGTGGAACAAGAGACAGTCCTGTCAGCGAATATTTCTCTGGCCATAAGATGAACGATCTGAAGGTTGCCATACTCAAAGGTAATCTTAGAACATGAAAGAGAGACGGCTGCATGAATACAAATTTATGCAACTGTTCGGGACACTTAGCGGTGGCCTAAACCGAGACCGCAGTTTCATGAGTCACTACTGACACAAGAGAACTCTCTTCCCATGAGTGCTAAAGGTCATGTCTATACATACTGCACTATATGAATGCACACAGCTGTCTCTTACACATACAAATACACTATGTAATTCCATCCCTATATACCAATAGGGTCCACATAGTACCTACACACACTAATAGTAATGCAACACCCTCTTACATTTCTACACCTACCTATACCATTGGTATACACTCTCACTCCACACACACCTTTTGTAAAGCGCTGTATACACTGCGGACGCATTATAAATTTATATTTATATACATACATACACACACACACATACACTCTTATATCACTAACATTCAGGGACCATTTAACACCTTAAGTCATAAATCGCATACTGCACAGGGGAGAGGGATAGGTTTCAGTCACAGATACATTCCAAGATGCACTGTTTTTAAGTAAACCCTTTCTTGCTTTATCCATTGTAACATCGCCGGAAGAAGAGATCAGTGTATCTGGAAAGCTCGCACAAATAAAAGCATTTCGTTAACCACAGAACGGTATCATCTATTTATTTTTTGATTATTAAGCTCGGCTAATGCGGTACAGATACATATATATTGGTAAACTCTAATGAAATTATTTATTAACACAAACCAAACCGTCATTTCGCTGCACTCAAGAGTCTGTGTTATGTTAGGGAACTGAAATCGATACAGTAATTAAGCATAAACGTAAAAAGCTATTAGACAAATGCCATTATAATACTGTATTTATTTTTAAGCGATGGCCTTTTTTTTGTAAATCATTTTTTTAATGTTGCCCAGGTTCCAAGTTTGGAAAATCCGTTCACCCTAAAAAGACGATAAAACCATTTTTCTGTTAAGAGTAAAAAACTCTTGGAGGACTCCGGGCAGACCAGTTTTTTTTTTAGACCCAATCCGCTCCCCTTTACCGAAATATGTCTGTGGATTGGGTACTAAAAAGTCCGCCATTGGATACAATCCAGGTGGATTTTTAAGAATCCGCGTTCAGATTTCATACGGAATCCAAAATCTGCACTCAGATTGTTAAACATCTGCTCTCTCTCTCTTCTCTCTCTCTATCCTCTCTCTCCTCGGATTTAATCTGAGTGCATCTGTATTTTTAACAATTCCACCACGTATTATTAATCCGCCATGTGGATTGTCAGTGATGGGGAGAAAAAAATTTGGAAACGGCGGATTGGCCTTTTTGAGACTGATCCACGGAAATCCACGAATCTAAAAGAACCGGCTTACCCGGAGCGGATCCAAATCCGCCAAAATGTTTTGCCCGTCTCTACTTGGAAGTCTGCATTGCTAATGTGGACACTCTACTGCAGGCTTTTGGGCCTATTGAAAAATCATCATTAAAATGAACTAAAAAACAGCTAGGAAAGAAAAATAAAAACAGGGGTTGGTAAATCTGCTTAGCCCTTTTGGTGCCCTCGCGATATAGCTACTAAGTCATGGCTTCTGGGACCCTGTAGTTCGTTCTCTTAGGGGTGATCTCATGTCTGGTGCTCCTTTGGTGCCCAGGATGCAATCGGAAGGGATGGTGGACGGATGACTCCTCTCCTTCTGTTCCATCTTCGGAGAACTTTTTATTTATTTATAAAAATGTTTTACTAGGAAAGTAATACATTGAGAGTTACCTCTCGTTTTCAAGTATGTCCTGGGCACAGAGTTATAACAATACATGGTTACATTAAATGAACAGAGGTTATATAGTCAATTCACAGACATTTCATGGACAGATAGAGTTGGAAAATTGGGTACAAGGGATAAAGAGGCTGGTGAGTTTCAGATTGAAATAGAGAAGCTTTAACATCACCAAACATCAGCAAACGGCTCACACCCTTTGGCTGTGCCAAAGGCTGTCCGCCTTTGGGGCGACGTAGATGTACACTGAAGGGGTTCATATTAAATGCAGCTGTTCGAAAGGCGATCACAGAGGAGCAGTGGCACTCAAAGGGTATCATCCTTTTAAAAATAGGCCACATTGGGACAAATGCAACTTTGAACCCCAAGCGGATAATGAATAATGCAGTATCCTCCCCCCTTTTTCTCCCCGGCAGGCTTTTCGCAACTCAATGTAACAGCTGCATGAAGACGGTGATGCCGTCCGAGCTGATCATGCGCGTTCTCAGCCACGTGTACCACGTGGGCTGCTTCTCCTGCTGCGAGTGCGAGCGGAGGCTGGAGAGAGGCGACGAGTTCGTCCTGAAGGAGGGGCAGCTGCTGTGTCGCAGCGACTACGAGAGGGAGAGGGAGATGCTCAGCACGCTCAGCCTGACGCCCGCTGGATCAGGTCGGTTGTTCTTGTGCGGTGTGCCTCGGGGTTAGGTGCCGAGGGGCACGTGATATATGTAAAGGATATATTTTTTAAATCCCATGTAGACGGCAAAAAATGTGTAAAGAATTTAACAACCTATTTGGCTTCCTTAAACAAATGTAACGGTGCTAAAAACAATTTTTTTTCTGGTTCATCCGGAAAATCATTTCTAATTGCATTGCTTAAGGGTGTCTTAAAGGGGAGTGTTTGTCAAACAAGTGTCTTCTTTACCCTTATACCACGCGGACATTATTTGAGAGCCGATAAAGCTAGGGGGAGGGTGCGGGTGGTTCCTAGTATTGTTTGGTTCTTGTTCGGGGAGGAACTGAAGCTGTAATGAGAGTGAGGTCACATTACTGCACAACGGTCAATAAACAACTTACATTTTCCATAAAGAAGGTGAATTTGGCCATTTTGCTCAATTATATCTGTCTGTGACGCAGGGGCAGCATGGCACTCAGAATAAAGGTGGGAGCCTGCATGCTGCTTCTGTCTGTCAAGATGGCAACCCATCTTAACCGTAAATGGTTAATCAGGCCATCCTAGGGTTGACGAGTGCCCCAAACCCTAGTAATATGTAACTTTTGTTATTATGTGTTTTACTACTGTGTTTATCTGTGGGACTCATAGTGTACCTGGGTCAGTAACAATGACACAGTACCAGGTATACATTGAGTCAAGGGGCTAGCCATTGTGTGGGCAAGGTGCTGTGTCCAGGGACATGGGAAGCTAGGGAAGGACGCGCCTGCCTGCTGGGAGAGTACACATTCCAAGGCCGGAGCATTGTCCTCTCCCCGGCAGCGAAGTGTCTAACCCTGCGGGAGGCCTGGAAGTGATCTCAGGACCGGCAATTCAGGTCCTAGCCCCGCCAGGGTGTTTCCCATTGGTCAGTGCTAATTTCCCACACCCCCAGGCCCCAACCCTTGGCGCCATCCTTTGGCACTACCTCCACCTACCTCACCGGATTTGTTTGTTCCGGACGTCCCTCACACTCGGGATTGGCTTAGTCATTAAAGGGACACCGCTGATTGGTCGGCACCCAGTTCTCTATGATTCCAAATGGAGGCCGGGAAACTATACAAGCCAACGCCGATCTGAGCTCTACAGATGTTCCAGGTTGGTCTCGGTGGCTAGAGACCATCCTATCATTGGACTGCATAGACCTGGAGTGGTCTCCCCTAGTGACTGGGGAACTGATTATTCTACCAGGACTTTCTGAGGCTGTGTCACGGGAGACCATACTACCAGACAGGGATTGCAAGCACCAGACAGAACGAGAGGGTTAAATAAACGAGGTATATTGTGACCGAATCCAACAGTGTGCAACATAAATGCAGAAACACGGTTACAACTCACCAAGACGGAGATACATCGGACTCGTAGCTCACTAGGTGCTGGGCGCTGACATAGCAAGCTTGTCTCCAGAATTCATCCATCAAAGGATACCTCAGTTACTCTGGATCACCGCCTCTCGGGTCACAATTCGTATTTCCAGTGAGTCTCTAGTCACCGAGAGTGACCACAAACAACTGTGGAACTCTGTTCAGTGCCGGCTTACATACAACCCTGGCCTCTATCTGAAAGCATGGGAAACCGGGTGCTGACCAATCAGAAAAGAGATTGTCTTCGCTGAACCAATCAGAGCCTGAGGGCTTGCTCCAAGGTGAACTAATCAGGACTGGGGCCTGGTACAGTGCTGTAAAATGACAACAAGTGACGGGGCCTCGGGACCAGGAAATATGAACTGGCCAATAGAGAATGAGCCGACGGGGCTAGGAGCCAGGCATCGCTCCCCGGTTTCAGCTCCACGCCTCCCTCATGACGAGACACCTCACTGCCAAGGAGAGGCCAATACTCTGGCCTTGGAGGGTGTACTCTCCCAGCCGGTGGGTCGAGTCCCAGCCCAACTCCCCTTTGTCTCCCAACACTGCACCGGGCCCTCTACAACAGATAGTTCATGGATTCATTGTATGCTGGCCGTGCTAATTGAATTACAGGCCCAGCACACAATGAATCCCTTGTAGTGATGGCGAGCGCATAAAGATAAGAAAAAAGAATAAACACAATGTGAATAATGTAAATATTAACCTACTAGGTGAACACATGCAGATACACAGGGAAAAGATGGTGGATTGTATAAAAAAAAAAAGGCTGATGCCAGATCTTACTCACACGGGCAAGTGTGAGCCAATCTCATCAAGGTTTCTTTGAAGTAGTTCTCTTCAAAGATCCACTTCAAGGGATCATACTCAGGGACGGTAGGGGGGGGAGAGATGAATTGTTCCCTCCCTCTGGTGCAGCTCCAAATAGGGGCCAGAACACGGTCGTATGAGGAAGCGGTAAATTTATTAAACAACAGGTAAGTACACAAAACTTACATGTAAAATAAAACACATCTGGCGTCCGTCTCCTTCGTGTCAGCTCGCGCAGGGATCCCCCCTGCTGCTGCGTCCGATTGCAGGGCATGCGACAGAGTTTCTCCCTCGGGAAGTACGGTGGCCTTCAGTAGTCAAAAAAAGCAGCTATGCCGACACAGGCATCAGCCTTTTTATACAATCCACCATCTTTTCCCTGTGTATCTGCATGTGTTACACTTGGTAGGTTAGTATTTACATTATTCACACTGTGTTTATTCTTTTTTTCTTATCTTTATGCGCTCGCCATCACTACAAGAGAAACAAATTGGTGGAGGTCAAGGAAGGATCTCCCTACGGTTGAGCTGCAATTTGAAGGGCCAGTATATTATTTTGTGTTTTTAGGCTCCCACGATTGTTGACATTTTAAAGTGTTGAAGGGGAGCGCCGTAGTACTTTTTACATATATCTACACAATGAATCCCACAAGATACGCACAGTAAGCGCAAACATGGGAATAAAGTGGCTGTTACAGATCGCTTTAGGAAATCGTGCCGCCAGGCATCTCGCCGCAACCTCAAAGCCACTGCCATTAAGCCGCCGGTCGTTTCACCGGGAAGGTAACCCCCTAACCTTACCACTTATCCTTAAAGCCACTAACCTTAACTACTTAACCTAACCTATTCACCCCTTACCCTAAAAGCTCCTAACTTTAACTCCTTACCCTAACCCGTTAACCCCTTACCTTAACCCATAATGCTAATCTTTACCCTATAAACCTTAACCGCCTTACCGTAAAACGCCTAACCTTAACCTCTAACCCTGTAATTGAACCCCTTCCCCATAAAAGCTAAACCTTAAACCGTTACCCTAATACCCATAATCGGATCCCTTGCCCTAAAACCCCTGATGTCCTAACCCTAAAACCCATTAATGCTACCGCTAATCACTTATCTTAACGGTGAAACGGCCGGTGGCTAGCTGTCCTCAGCGGCTGATCTGCGGCAGCTAAATGGCTGTGGCGAGATGTCCCATGCCGGGTTACAGATGGCTGTACGGAGATGGCCATTCGGACCCTATACATGGACCGCCATCTTGATGGGTAGGGGCAACCGGCGAGCTTAACCTTTCAATATCCTGTGCTTGGCTACCCCTACCGTCACAGGTGGAATCCAAGGTCAGCTTGCTTCGGCTGCACCCTAGCGAGCTAGGAACCCCCCTCCAGTAAATCCCTGATTTGTGGGGTTATTGTTGTGTTTTTGTGCGTGTGACTCACTGTTGGCTCCAGTCCAAATAAACGAATGTTTGTTAACCTCTGTGTTCTGCCTGGTAATTGCGATCCCATGTAGTCTGGTCAACCCCAACCCTGACACTGTCTTTACAAACAATTACAATGTGGGCATCCTATACTTCCATTCCGAACGAGGCTATGTATTTATTATTAAGGTGACCTCAGAATTCGCTCAAATTACAGCACCTGTTTCTTTATTGATTTGAATAAAAGATTTGAAGGATTTGTTTGACGTGCACCACCCTTCTTCTGGAATCATTTTTGACGTTTCCCCTGCAGTTAAGAGCGAGGATGAGGATGGGAGTCAACCGCTCGGCAAAGGGGGCGACGACGCCAAAGACCTCAAGCGATCGAAGCGACCGAGGACCATATTAACGACCCAGCAGCGGAGGGCCTTCAAAGCGTCATTCGAAGTGTCTTCCAAGCCATGCAGAAAGGTAGCCTTGCTGCCCTGAGACTGGGGTACATGGGACATGTGCAGCGCCTGTGGTTCTGGACACCTGATGTAAACTGTTACAATAGGTTTCACTAGTTCCTTGCTCATACAGATTCCGATTCTTATAGTGTTACTTACAGATGAAAGTTCAATTAATGATGATAACCTCCTGGGAGAAGGAGCGGCTCGGTGAGTAAAGACACTGACTCTGGGAACTGAGTTATGAACCTGGTTCAATTCCCAGTGTTGGCTCCTTGTGACCTTGGGCAAGTCACTTTATCTCCCTGTGCCTCAGGCACCAAAAACATAGATTGTAAGCTCTACGGGGCAGGGACCTGTCTCTGCAAAGCGCTATGTAAAACTAGCAGCGCTATACAAGAACATGCTATTATTATTATTATTAACATGTGCTCAGATGGTAGTGATAGAGAAACATTTGTCTCACATTGCAGCTGAGGTGTTTCATGCAGAGTGAGGTCTTGGTTAGAGGTCTTGCAGAGAGAGGGAGTTGATCAGAGTAAAACTGTATTTATTGATCACTCACTCTGCCCCCTTTTGCCCTCGTGGTTTCTCTGCCGAAGAACTTTTCATGGTAGGATGCAGAGTAGGCCTTGAAATGTGATAGCCATGCCAACCTCCAACATCTGTTATGCATTAAACCTTCACTGCAACTCAACTCTTTCGGCTTACATATGAATTCTCAATCTTACAACATATTCTCAGTCAATTGCCTTGATATAAGTTCTCCTTCACACATTTTAATATAATAAACGGATTTCTAACATAAACACAACAGATATGAGAAGCTTTCCTGGTTCAATTCTCACATAATAAATACACAGGGGCCGAGTGATATCGGTGGAGCTCCGAGACTGGTCAGGCGGTCCAAACCCAGAAGTCCAGGGGCGCTAGAACTCGGGCCCAACTTCCCCTTTCGGACGGCTGGGCGGGCCTCAACCTCACCGCCAGATAGGGCCTGGACTCCACCCCCTGCGAAACTGTTAGGGCTCTGGGGGGGGGGGGGCGTGAGGGAGGTGATAGGAAGAATGAGGAGAAATATTGGGAGGGGGGAGAGTAAGAGGTGGAGGATGGAGAAAAAGAGGGGGGAGCGCATCCCCCCCCATCTTTCAGTATGGGCTCCATCGGTTGGTTAGGGCATGGACCCTCCCATATATAAATAAAGGTCCCCCTGGTGACCAAAATGGCAGATTGTTTTGTTGGCTTTAACCATGTATGGACACACCCTAAAGAGACTACTCCGTATGTGTGCTGAAATTGAGATTATCTGTGTATATATATATTAGTATAGTATATGTTCGTCCAAATAAAAAAGGTATCACTGAAAACTGAAGTACTAATTTACTCAACGCAACTGGATAAACACAGCTGTTTCGATTTCATTCATGTCGATATATATTTCCATGTGTGGAAGTCGAGGGGAGCTCCGTTGTCTGACTCCTGTAATGATTGGTTCAACTTGAAAACCTTTAGGTAAATAAATCAAGTTGTCGACATGTGATACATACAGAGCTGCACGGCCCATAGACAGCATTCTCGAGCCCATGGCAGCCTTGCGAAACCCCCCTCTATCTCACAATCCCATCTCTCAACTCCCTCTCTCACCCCCCACCCCCCCGTCACACATAACAACCCCCCACACACTTAACAACCACCACACATAACACTCCCCCTCCGTACCACACATTCACACCCCCCCCCACCAAGGCCCCACAAAACACAAATAATAACCCCACAGAGCCCCAAAACACAGACACACACACATAATAACCCCATCCCCAGGCCCCAAAACACACACCTCTTGGGGAAGGCCTTCGCTTTGGTGTCGCGCAGAAAGTTGTGACTGACTTTTGTGGGGTGGGGCTTAAACTGGAAGCCGGGCCCAAACAGCAGGAGATGCCCGAGACCCCCACAGTTGTGACAAATATATATTTTTTTTTATCAGATACAAATATTTCTCCTACTGAGCAAGTGTGCAAATTTAAATAAATAAAGAGTTTTGGTGTGTGTCTAAGTTGCATCCATTAAGGGGCTTCCGCTTCTACAGGTATTGTTTGAACGTACAGACATCAAACAGGGAAGGAGCGAAAGGTGACACCTTGTTCATTTGCAGGTCATTACCCAGAATCCCTTGCTGCAGGGGAAGCACTGCATGCTAAGAGATAATGGCTGAAAGGCAGGGGTTGCAGACCTGTCTGAGACGTGTGAATGTGCACACAAGTGATATTTTGAATTACTGTACACTGTACTGTAGAGGGTGGTTGTCACTTTTTTTACCCACCGTAATGTATAGAATGTTTGGTTGCGCACGGAAACGAGAGGTCGGTATTACTACCGCTGGCGTGTGGCAGCAATCGCAGCAGTGGGACAATCGGCTAATCAGCCCGGAGAGAGAATGGGACGGGGTCAACGTGCCACTTCACCCACGGAAGCTCGCCAGCAGGGCCGATAACGTTGTCTAGATCTGTATTTGAATGAGGATTATGACAGACAGGGGCCCTGAGACCAGTATAATAATGGTTAAGCCTGGTTCCTGGCCCCTGTCCATCCTTCCCTGGTAAGCATCTGGCCACCAGACCCCAGAGCTGCCCAGTTCTAATGTACTAGGTAGCCCCTTCATACCCTGTAATGCTGACTCTTTTATTCCTGTTGTGTAAATGTAACAAAGCATAAAAATGTGTGTTTGGTGTAACTATAAAGCAGAGCCAGAGTCTCTGCACATGCGGGGCTGAGAAACCCCTTGTGCATGTCCAGAGAAAGTGGCTACTACTGGGACTGGAGGAGAGGGGCAGGGGACACAGGAAATGGCGCCCAGGGGCGTAGACCGGGCATCCGCACCAAGACCGGAGCCATTTGCTGCTTCCTCAGCCAGAGCGGCACCGGCCCAATGGAGACATCCTGTCGGCTGGGGGAAGCTGTTGCTGAGTCCCTCTCGTAGGCGCTTCTCCCATTGGTCAGTTTGTATTCCCCTCCACAGCCCTTTCTCAAAAACCCTGTTTGGTCTACAGAGCCGACCCCTCGCTTCCCGATTGGTCCGTGATCTGAAGCCACCTCTTATTGGTCACCCGTTCCTCTACCATGCTCTCCTGTGGCAGAGGGGAAGTTAGAAAAAGGGGGGACACGATCAGCGCTCCAGTGTTCAATCGGATCCCGACGTGGAGGTGAACTTAGCCGCGTGCTCCGAGGCTGTGCCGGAGACGCCTGAAAACAAGGCCGAGAGCCTATCTGAACGGGGTATTTGAAAGTGCGTTTGCGCTACAGGCCTCAGAAGCGGAGAGCAGGACTTTTGAGCGGGAGATTTTAAAGTGCTCTACTGCGAATTGGACCAGAGTGGTCTGGATGGTCGCTACCGCAATTGTGTGGAAGCAAAACCTGAGTAAGCCTTCAATGTTATGCTCAGGACGTAGCCAGCTAGGGTCCCCCCCGTATGCCATGTTTTAGTGAGTACTAGCTTATATACCCGGCGTTGCCCGGGATTTCATGTCCACGTGTACTGACCCAGTCGTGACGCAGGATGGAGCTGCCAGGACTTTAAACCTGCATGGGTAAGTAATGGGGGTGTGTGTGTTGCTGCTCCTCCTGCTCGTGCGGGTCCCCCCCCTCCTGCCCCCGTGGCTGGCTGCCCGTGTGGGGCGGGAGGTGGTAGTGGGGGGTGTTCCTCCCCCCCCCCCCTCGGTCCCCGTAGCTAGCTGCCGTGTTCCTTTCCTCCCCTGTCTGCCCCGCGGTCAGCCAATGGGAGAGCACTGGACGGCGGCTAATGAGAGCGCGTGTTGCCACAAACCCGCAAACAAACAATTTTTGACTTATAGATAGATAGATCTGATTTGTGTTTTGCTTACTGTGCTCCGGCTGGATTAAAAAAAAGTGGAGGCGTGTGCCGAGCAGTGAAGAGCATCGCAAGTGAAACTTCTTTGTGTTTTGTCACCGAAATTGTAATTATACTCTCAAAAGTCATTCATTCAATCAAAAACATCAAAATACAAGTTCAGTGGCAAAACACAAAGAAGTTTGACTTAGAACGCGCGGGCCCCGGCCGCTTCTGCGCATGCGCGAGCGGCTGCGAGATGAGCCAGCGGGGGAGCCCTTACGCCACTTCCGTTACACATTTACGTCTCCACGAAAGAGTTTTTGACCCATCAAAAGTTACTCGGTGCCAGCAAAGAAGTTTCACTTCAAAATCTTTTATTGAACTGCTTTCTCCTGTCTGTTGCCTTGATCCCCGTGTTAAGTTTCTGGTCTTCAGGGTCAAGACTTTTTAGTGTCAGCGGTGGGATTGCCAGGCTTAGGGTCAGAATACGCAGAGGTTTTGTGGAGTGGGCCTTGAACCTCAATACCGCACCAGCAAAGCGTTCCAGGCACTTCGTTCACACTCAGAGCTTATCTCATCCGCCGAGCAGTTATTTTAGTCAATGGAGGACTCGACCTGGATGATGGCAACTCAGTGCCTCGCCTTGACCCAGGAGCTAAGCATGCTCTGCCGTGAAATGGTCATTTTTAAAGGCCTCTTGGACTATATCATATGAGCGATTTTTCTGGCAGAATATCCCCGAGGTAAGTGAATGGGTCAGGGAACCTCAACTGACCGCGGCGGTCCCCGCCGAAACCAGCACCCTCGCCCTCTGCAGAGCGGGAATCCGACGCAACTTTCTAGAAGGGAGCTCCAATGTTCACCAGAAGCCGGTCCCGGTTCCCTGGGGTGGCCCCTGGGTGCAGATGCTATTGATGCCGCCAGCCGGGCCACTTGAGGGCTGACTGCCCTACTGCACCACAAACAGTGTTTGCCCCCTCCCACATTTACCTGCCAACATGATAGGTGCCACGGTGAACCGAGTTTTCACAGTCCGACCGGGACCCCCTGATGTAGTGGACTTGTTACTTCGCCCGGTGACCCCCACGACAGGAGAGCGACCGGACGGATAAGAACTGGAACTGCTATAACTATTGTTCGATCTGATGTAGTCGGGCCAGAGCATATTTTGCCTGGAGCAAGACACCAGGTGCGAATACGGCTAGAGCCCCCCATATCCCTCCAGGTAGCCCATATGCACCTTGATTGGGGAGCGGGCCAAAGGATGTTGGGGTACTTTCAGGCCTCAAGGATGATGTTTTGCTTGGCTGCAATCTGGGCAGAATTGTCTGCGATTTTGCAGACTTCCAGGCAGCCCCAATTGCAGCCATGCCCCCCCACCAGAGCTATGGCATTGCCGGCGCAGGAACCCCAGAAATGTAGGATCAGATACAAGACTGATCGCTACCAGGACCATGGAGCCTACACCTTGAGAGGTAAGCCGAGGGGAGCCTGCCACGACGATTCGATCCCTGATGGTCTTGCCCCCTTACCGGCTTCCCCGCACTGTACCCTGATCCCCCCACCGCAAGGCCGTCCCCTCCAGCATTTATAACCTGCTTGGCCGGGCGTCAGTGCGATCTATACGGATCCTTCACAAAAGGTCTCTGTGCCATCCACTTTAACACTTCCCCAGGGGAAGATAGCACCCACAGATATGCTGCTGTTTGAGAATAACTCCTTAATTTATGATATACTAAAGGGTAAGTCTTATACTAATATAGATTGCTGTATTCAAGTGGTATTGATATAAAGTCAGGTGCTCTCTACTAGCCAACGTTTGAACGAGCTTCCCTCATTTATATAACATAGTAGCTACACTGTGTATGTACAGTATGAATGTATATCATTTATATAGCTCCATTCATGTACATAGCGCTTCACAGCAGTAATAAAAGTAACAATCATATAAATAACAAATAACACATAATGGCAAGAAGTGCTTTAGACATAAAAGTGACAATTTGGAAATGGTGTCCTTGCCCCGAAGAGCTCACAATCTAATTGTAATTAACTGAGTAATATGTATGAGAGGCTAGGGAATCAGTGTGTAGAGCATGGTTTTGTTAAACACTTTAATTATTTATTTGAAAGGTGCGGGAGACTCTGGCAGCAGAGACTGGTCTGACAGTACGCGTTGTCCAAGTCTGGTTCCAGAATCAACGAGCTAAGGTATTGAAACCGACACAAGTATTTGGTTTATAAAACCTACACGAAGTCTGCGCTACGGAATATATCAGCACTTTAGAAATACAAACTATCATCATAATATTTTTTCTTATATATGCTGACAGTGTATGTAGTGCTTTACATAGAACGGGGGGTGGGAAGTTACTCACAATATACAATCCTTCTCTATCTTCTAGATGAAGAAGATCGCCCGGAGGCAGCAGCAGCAAGACCATGAACAGCTGGGGACACAACGTTTGGGGTCTGGACGCGGGAACCGAGGGAGCAGCAGGCAAAGCAACGACGATAGTGAAGGTGACGAGAGCCATGGCGGCTACTCACAAGTAGGCTGTGTCCTGGGGGTGACTAAGGGATGTTTGGGGCTTCTGGAAGACATTGTAGACACATTCATGAGTTCTTTGCCTTTGCTCGACAATAAAGTAGGTGATGGGATGCGATAGGGGAAGGGTGATGGATTTTTGTCTTTATAGCAAGAAAGATTCTACAATCTTGTTATATGTTTCGCTCAATCAGATGGAGGCAGTGGTATGGAGGGTGTCATGGTGCCATACTCAAGAATAACACAGCAGCAGCTGCTGTCGCTGGATCAGGGTGGCTTTACCACAGATCTCTACAGGCAGGGTCTCACGCCTCCTCAAATGCCTGGGGACCATCTCCATCCGTATGGTAAGTACACAAAACCATGTTAGCCATTAACGTTTTCAATGCCCTATTGCCTACCCGGGAACACGCCCATGGCCCTTGTGATGTTCTCAGAACGGCACAGCCATTTATAGACTAGAAGCAGGAGATGAGGTCCCCTCTTAGGGAACTGTGGGCATGATTGGTACAGAAGAACAACACTTCCTCATGTAGCCGGGAGAGGATCCTGGCTGTGTGTTCGCTACAGGGGGTTCCAAACTCCAGTCCTCAAGGACCAACAACAGTGCAGGTTTTAAGGCTGTCCTCTCATTTACACAGGTAGCTCAATCATTTTGACGGAATCCCCTGTGCTCAAGCAGGGGTATCCTTAAAACCGGCACTGTTTGGTTGTCCTTGAGGACTGGAGTTGGAAACCTCTGCCATTCACAACTGCTCATATACCCCGACTGCTGGAAAGTTTTACACCGCAACGATTAACCACTGAGTCGATTTTGGCATATCCCTTTCCTAACCAATAGCTAAGTCAGGATTGCTTACATAAAGACCCATATTGAGGCAAGGTTCGTACCAGAGGAGGAGGAGGAGTGGGTGACCGCTTCTACTCAGGTCAGCAAACAAGACTATTAAATGGTTTAGTATTTATTGACAGAGGGATAACAAATCACAGCTACAAAGGGTAGTAGTCCTGCACATACATTGTAGTAGTAACACTCCCATATGATGAATTCCATCCTAAAGCAGTAATCCCAGTTGTTTATATATTATATGATTTTTTTAATATGACCCGACCTGGGGGAGCTAATCAGTGAGCCCCTGACATCCGGGCACCTCCCAGTTCCCAAGATATATGTAGCTTCTTTGTGCCAGTTTTGACACACACAAAAAAAAAATCCAATTATGGCAGAAGACTAAAAACATGGCAGTCGGGGTCACCAATAGAAAGCTGCTGTGATCTCTCAAATCACATTGCAACTTTTCTCTAAGCCACCGGCGCGAGCCCTGTGATATTGTTTCCCTGTGGACCCCTGGGCATGCCACTCAGAGACCCACCCCCTGGCTCAAATAGGATTTAATTTTTTTTTTTACAAAATCTTTATACCCGGGATTGCTGCTTTAAACAATATTACGCAGCTAACGTGGTGACAGTGATAGAAGGGATTTATGGCCAATGAAGATCTCCCTCTCACCTCAGTGACATAGACAGAAGACATCTTTGGGCCATGAACATTGTAGCTCTCAACGCAGAGTGACAGACTGAAGGGAGCTAGCGGTCATGAAGTCTGTTCCCCCCCACTACTAGTTGACATAGTGACGAAGATACAGAGAAGATATATGGGGTTGTATGGAATCAGCTGGTTACCATAAATCTGTAGACTGATCACTCACTATGAGCATTTTTGTCCCTTCTAGATCTGCATTATCCCCCCCTCCCCCCCGTGACTATGCCAGTTTAGTTTGATATTGACTTAACTTCTCTTCCACAGATTCCGAGGGTCTTTATCACGACCTAGACAGTGAAGGCCTCAGTTATCTTGGAGGTTCTCTGCTAGTGTCCTCTGAGAACAACTTACAGGCCCCAGTAGGACCTATTGACCGCCTGTACTCGATGCAAAGTTCTTACTTTGCCTCCTGACCTCAAGCAAGAGATGCAGTGACTTTGTGATTGCCTCTCTGGTGGCTCATGAACCCCAACGTCTTTTTGGTTGCTTTTGGCATTAAAGAACGTTCCTGCTAATCAGTCACAAACACCCTCAACGCGAGGACAATTCATGGGGATCTTTGAAACTTTTTAAGATGGACTAAATCTTCTCGTTTCATGGACTTCAAATGTAGAGTTCCCCCAAACATTTTCGGAAGGGATCTTCACGAGGCAGTTCTCCCTGCATGTTTATTATTTATTGCTTCAAGATTTGTTTACAGTACTGTACAGTAGACTGTCTGTTTTCACCTCTTTCGCTCTGACCCTGTTCACCGTTGTTTTTTTTCACCGTGTACTTTATTCCTAAAATTTTTTCCCCAAACCTAAATTAAAAGGAGCAATTCATGTGATTTCTTTAAAAAAATTGATTACTTTTTTTAACATGGGATCTAAGCAGAGCATCGCCATTGCTGAACCCCATTCATCTCATCTCCTGGGACCTCCTGCTTCCCGATATACAGACCTCCAAAAGAGGGTGCCGGTATCTCGGCCAAGTTTAAAAGCTCCTACATCACACGGCCAATAGGAAGCCGAACCTGATGACATCACGGCTTCCTATTGGCCCACAGGGCACGGGTGCTTTGAAAAGCGGCCATCATGTGAACCCTGCTGGCTGATCCGGGAGTGGCTATGGGACACCCCATACGGATCTATAAAATAAAGACATGCAGGGGCACTCCCAATGCCAGATTAAGTATAGAAAGTAGATCTTGGTACAAAGTAGCCCACCCCTCTCCCTATGTTGCAAATAGAGGGCTCTAATGGTAGGAACAACAAAATAAGGATGGAGGGACACAAGAACTGAGTTTTACTGCGTATAGTGAGCAGAGCTACAGTGTTACGTTTCACGGTCACAGCCCCTTCTTCAAAACAATAAGGTTACCCGTGATCCCAAAACGTAATACTGTAGCTTTGCTCACTATATGCAATAAAACGCTTCAGTACCTATGTGCTTCCAGGAAAAAATTAGAAAACGCGGAACACTACCAAAGAAAAGGTAAATGAGGGATCAAGAGGGGGTTCACGTATTAAAAAAACAAATTCCTTTATTGGATCATACAAGACCCTAAACGAGGTAAAATAAACACCAACGCGTTTCGCGCGTAAATCAAGGTGGTGTATTGTGTGCCTCCCTCCTTATTTCTTGTTCCTACCGAAGTCTGTATCTTTGGAAGCACAGAGGGTCCCCCAGAGCTTCAGATTCAGTGTCTTTTACTCACTGAGCCGCTCCTTCTCCATGCGTTAACGGGAGAGCAGCTCGATTGCAAACACTGGTCAAGCTCGCCTTCTCCAACGCCCGCAATAGTTTCAGCGTAATTTCTTTTGTTAACCAGCGTTAACGGGGGCGGGCAGAACGGGGAATAACACCTGCTACATCTGCATCGGAGTCTTAAAACAATAACAAGGAAAATGCCCTTTCTTTAACCCATTATTCTAGTTGGTGTCCTCTAAAACTGTGAGGTCATTAGAGGTAAATGAAACTTCACATGTCTCACTATAGACACGTCACGTAGCCGCTGTTTTTGTTGTTGTTTTTTTTTTAAATCAAAAGGTTCTCAAACTTTTGTATTTACATAGGACTTACCCGTAACCCGTTAAAAGAAGTCACTGGTTATTAAGTCGCGTTGATCCTACATGAGACTGATCATTTAACCAATTAGACACTTCGCCATCAATAGGCCACTGTGGGGATTGGACCTGTCAACCCATTAAAACATGCCACTGTTGGGTTACTCGGGCCTGACCCATTCACCCCGTTGAGCGTGTCACGTTCGTTAGGTCACCTTGGCCCCAAATGGGACTGATCCATCCGCCGATTATGCATGTCACGGTCATTAGGTCGCTTTGATCCTACATGGGTCCGAACCTTTAACCAATTAGACACTTCATCATCAATAAGACACTGTGGTCTTACGAGGGTACAGATTGAGGTACGCCTGTAGCTATACAAAAGCTCAACATCACAAATGAACACTGTGTCTAATACACGTTACAAATGTCCTGGGGGCAGGAAATAGTTTGAGCGTTTCATGTGTAGTTGTGACGCGCGCGATCATCTTTAAACAACTGTAAGTGGAATTATGGGTGTTTCAGTGTTAAAATAATAATAATTAACTTTTAATACAATAAAATACTCCATTTATCAGTGGTCGCTGGAAAAATACAACTTTTTTTTATTTTATGGCATTCAACGGACTCGGCCCTGTTGAGGTACACATTGACTGAACAAGACTGTACAAGATCGAGAGCCGCTGCCAATAAAAGGAAATAATAAAATCTACATTTTATGCTTAGGTCAATAGTGAATTGTTAAAAATTTGGCGTTAAAAAAAAAATCGCCGTGGTCCAATTTTATTATAAGAATTACCACCATATTCACGGAGAATTATTTAATCGCCAATGACACGCAAAATATGTTAAACAGCGCTGGCCATACAAACAAGCGAGAACTCATAGCAATCAATCAGTGTTAATTAGTAGTCATACCCAGCACCAAAACATCTTGACCATTGACTTCTACTCCCCTCTTTCTCTATCATTTGATATTGAAAAGGTGGTTCATAAATAAAATAAAAATGACACCACAATAGTATCAAACGTCACAATTATCTGTGAGTCTCCTTGAATTTGGAGTCTAGCATGTAACGTCTTTTACAGAACAAAACCGAAACGTTTTCATTAGAAGACATGTTTTTTTTGGGGGGGGGGGGGGGGACCAGAACCTCCACAATTTTCTGATTTCTCTTCTTAGATTCCAAACATTCAATAGCAAATCAAAATACCACACGTGAGCACATTCACACTTGGCATACAGTGCTTCCACTGCAACTAAGGATTCTGGGAAATGGCATGCAAAGGTAGTCACATTGTATACAAACTTGGAAACAAAATATACTATATATTTTGGAAAGTTGTTTGTTCGCTATGTATTTGGACACCTCTTAAGATAGCGTAACCACATTTTGCATGATGGTTCCCGAGATCAAGGAGCAGGTTTTTGTCTATGTTTGGATACAATTGGATCCATTCGATTTTTATTTTCAAATCCTGGTGCCCTTAGGCACTTGCCTGTGCCGACCGCCTCCTTGCTGCCTCCCTGCTTCTCCTTCAGAATCCAGCGTCAAATGACGCCATGGTTACCATGGCAACGGGACGCCGTGTGATGTCGTTTGTTACATCCGCAGCGTCAGTTGACGCACGGTTTTGGAGAAGCAGGGCGGCAGAAAGGAGGCGGCGGGCACAGGTAAGCAAGTCCTTCCCATTGGGTCCGATAGGCCCAAGAGCGCAGCAAATGCAAATGGGGGCAGACATATTTGCACCCCAAAATGTTGCCGCCTTAGGCCCGGCCTAACAGGAAATCTGACACTGATTCTATGAGTTATTATAATTTCTCTGATAAAGAAAGACAACTTCTGGGGGTTGTACCTGGTAGGCTATGTATCTGGCACGTGACATCATACTGGCGACGTCATAATGCACATAGCCTGGTGGCAGATAAGGAGAGTCAGACAGCTATAAAGTTTACACAGAACGCAGACGGGAGAATGAAAGAGAGGAAGTCGGTTGTCACGTCAGGAGAAAGTAAGAATGCTGGAGGAGAGAGAGACGGAATTGGAAGAGAGAGAGAGAGAGAGAGAGAGAGAGAGAGAGAGAGAGAGAGAGAGAGAGAGAGAGAGAGAGAGAGAGAGAGACGGAATTGGAAGAGAGAGAGAGAGAGAGAGAGAGAGAGAGAGAGAGAGAGAGAACCCTCTCCACTTTCACAGAAACACCACTTTTATATTGTCACTTTGCAGCAAACCAAATCCTTAAAAAAAAGCAGCAATGTACTCAGTTTGATTTAAAAAATAAAATAAATATGTATTACGTTTTGTTCATAGGTAGCAGGGCATCTCCTTGAACGGGACACCATTTTGCCGCACGAGACCGCCTATTCAGGAGACTTTAGCAATGATTACACTTGGCAGCCCAAGACAGAGAACTCGGGATCCCAAACCTGCTTCACTCACCCCATTGCCATGTTACCCAGTGGGTAAGCTGCAGCTAGGGCTTCTGGGTAAAAGGGACATGCAAACAAGCACACGGGTGTGCCACTTAACTTTCTAACCCCTATGACGCGAATTCCCCGAAGCAGACTCCTGCGTTAGAACGCGTTTATAGTAGGCGCGACGGGGCGGGAGATTTCGCGCAAACGAAGTGCAACAGCTGAAGCGGGCCGGCCGCAGTGCGCGCGAGCGGTTCAGCCGATGAGAGCGAACCAGCCTCGTGACGCATCAGCCTCCCCATCGCTCGGGCCTACTATAATCGCGGCCTTACACGGCTTGTAACGCTAATCCACGGACAAGGAAGCACAAAATACCGTATCAACTTGGTTGTTATATTGTTCTGCAATATGTTGCAGGTCCCTCCGGCAGGGAAAGGGTTACTTTGGTTGAATGCCGCTAATTAAATGGAGTTATTCAAATGTTGATTTTTGAGAGCTAACAAGAATTGCACTTTTAAAGTTGCAGATCAAGCTGTAGTTTAAATTTGTTTTCCTTCCATTTATTCAATATGTGCATCAATACAATCTACACACTGACAAGTGATTAGCTAAATTGCTGATCGAGCCGTTCTCCTGTAATCGGTCACTGAAGATTAGGCTTGAGAGCTCACTAAATGCATCCTGGATAATCTTCTGCTGTACTCTACTTAATCAAAATAATAAATGGTTTGTTTTATATACGGTAAACATAGAAAAATGATTAAAACCTAAGGGGATGTGCTGTAGGAAATCCTATATGTGGATTCCTCTATTGTCGAATGGCATAGGTAATTCTAACCCTAGAGTAGCCAATCATGCTAGGTGTATCTTGCAATGAATGCAAGATGTGGAATTAAACACCTACACGTAAATACAGCATATACAGTTGCTGAGACAGGTCCCTACAGGGTTGTGGCATAAATATACAGTAATCCTGCTGGGTGCAACAATATATGCTTAATATCAGGTGACACTAGCTTAATATTCAAAGCGTGGCAATGTCATCAAAATGTGCCTGTGTACAATGCATAACACTCTAGCCTACACACATAAGCTCAGTAGAAACCCAGCATGTAAACAGCCCCAGTGATCTGTAAAATGATCTATCTGGGGATATATGTTGCCGGATCTACTCACAGTCACCTATTGTATCTGCGCTTTTGCAGACACTCCTAATTGCTGGCATATAGCTCAGCATACACTCGTAGTGGATAGTAATCACTGCAGGACATCCATACCCCAATGCCGCCATCTCTAGCTAGTGGGATCCACATCTGTGGCCCACATCTTTGTTAAAACTGTATAGCTCTATTTCGGCAGACTGTAAACAGACACCTATGCGTCTGTCGCACACCCGACGTCACTGTGACGTCATCCCGACGCGCGTTTCGTTCCTGATGAAGGGAACTTCTGCCGAAATAGAGCTATACAGTTTTAACAAAGATGTGGGCCACAGATGTGGATCCCACTAGCTAGAGATAGCGGCATTGGGGTATGGATGTCCAGCAGTGATTACTATCCACTACGAGTGTATGCTGAGCTATATGCCAGCAATTAGGAGTGTCTGCAAAAGCGCAGATACAATAGGTGACTGTGAGTAGATCCGGCAACATATATCCCCAGATAGATCATTTTACAGATCACTGGGGCTGTTTACATGCTGGGTTTCTACTGAGCTTATGTGTGTAGGCTAGAGTGTTATGCATTGTACACAGGCACATTTTGATGACATTGCCACGCTTTGAATATTAAGCTAGTGTCACCTGATATTAAGCATATATTGTTACACCCAGCAGGATTACTGTATATTTATGCCACAACCCTGTAGGGACCTGTCTCAGCAACTGTATATGCTGTATTTACGTGTAGGTGTTTAATTCCACATCTTGCATTCATTGCAAGATACACCTAGCATGATTGGCTACTCTAGGGTTATAATTACCTATGCCATTCGGCAATAGAGGAATCCACATATAGGATTTCCTACAGCACATCCCCTTAGGTTTAATCATTTTTCTATGTTTACCGTTTATAAAACAAACAATTTATTATTTTGATTGAGTAGAGTGCATCGTTTAGGGATCTTTTCCCTTCCATTTGTATATATGCTTGTTATCCCTGATAGCACCTCTCTAGCAAGTAACTATTCTCAGCTGAGCAGGATTCCCCCGCCCCCCCTCTCTAATCTTCTGCTGCACTGACAGCCAAAGTTCTGTGAGGAAGATCATGTGACCAGGCTGGCACTAGATTCAATTGGTTCACTCAGAGAGGGCAGGGCTTAAAAAGGTGATGCGGTTTCAGAAGGGGAAGGGGATGTGACTGTGTAAATGGTTGCTATAGGAACAAAAATGCCTGTTGCATAAGAATACATTAAAAATGTCTTTAAAATTGTTTATTTTTTCTCATTTAAAAGCTACAGGTATTTTCTTATAGTAGAGAACGGATTAAAAACACTTTACGATATTGCTTGAGCTGTAGCTTTACAGTAATAGTCTACACTGACTGCCTTTAGCATTTTTTTTTTTTTTTTTTTAAACTTACTTTATGAGATAAATGTTGACATTTCCAACACTATTTTTTACTTATAACATGTTCGAGAGATAGAAGCATTTGAAATATTAGACGCTGGGGAGATTAAAATGGCGCGCTCGGCCCCCACAGAGAAGTCTTAAAAAAGTTACCATGGTAACCTCGAACGCTAGAGAAAGAGAGAAACAGGATTTAAAAGAAAACATTTAAATATAAAAAAGGAGCGGGACATGCTGAAGGGGGCAAAATACTAACATTATAGGCGTCAATGTAGGCGTCTAGATGGGTTGCTGCTTTAGGTTGCGACAGTGTGTGTGTGTGTGACAGTAAAAGTGTGTGTGTGTATGTATGTGTGTGTGTATATATGTGTATGTGTGTGACAGTAAGCGTATGTGACAGTAAAAAAAAGTGTGTGTGTGTGTGTATGTGTATATGCATGTGTGCGTGCACACACACACAGTCACTGTACGGGCTGGAGTGGTGCAGTTTGTGTGCTTTCCAGCCTACAGGGAGTCAACAAGAGCTGGAGAAGACTCGCCGACTTTCATGATCAAATTGCAGGAGCAGATTGCTGAGCTCAAGATACAGCTTTCCAAAATGGAGGAGAGGGAGGTGGTGTCCATCCGTCAGGTGGCAAGCCTGCGACTGCGCTATGAGACCGAGCTGGACAATGCCCGCAAGCTGCTGGACCACACGGCCAAGGAGAGGGCCAGGCTGCAGCTGGGTAAGGTCTGGGATGAGCACTGGCAACTGCAGGCCAGAAATAGAAAAAAGGAAACGGATTTAAGTCTCTGAATCAGCTGAGAGATGTGGAATCGAGACAACGCCAAAGAAGCTGAACAGGCAACTGTACCGAGTGGACAAAAGAAGTGCAGAAGGATAGCTTCAAGCTCTGAAAACGCAAATAGCTGGTCTTGAATGCTCTTTGTGATACCATGAAACAGATGCACAATGAAATACTGTGGAGAGTTGATTTAGCAAATAAAATGCAAACGCTTCAAGAGTAATTGGCGTTTGAAAAGAACAACCATGGACAGGAAATCGGCGGTGAAACGGATGCTCGCCACAATCCGGGACAGGACCGCGAGGCCGAGGTGGGGATTAGCAAACACCAACATAGCGACGCGAGGTTATGTCCGTCCGGTGTGCAGGTTCGTAGTCGTGGATAGCCGGGTCAGGGGTAGGAGAATGAAGAATCGTTAAAGGCAAGCCGAGGATTGGAGAGAGCAGGGTAGTCATAGGGGAGCCGAGGTCGAGGGTTGGAGAGAGCAGGGTAGTCGTAGGGGAGCCGAGGTCGAGGGTTGGAGAGAGCAGGGTAGTCGTAGGAGAGCCGAGGTCGAGGGTTGGAGAAACCAGGGTAGTCGTAGGGGAGCCGAGGTCGAGGATTGGAGAAACCAGGGTAGTCGTAGGGGAGCCGAGGTCGAGGATTGGAGAAACCAGGGTAGTCGTAGGGGAGCTGAGGTCGAGGGTTGGAGAAACCAGGGTAGTCGTAGGGGAGCCGAGGTCGAGGGTTGGAGAAACCAGGGTAGTCGTAGGGGAGCTGAGGTCGAGGATTGGAGAAACCAGGGTAGTCGTAGGGGAGCTGAGGTCGAGGATTGGAGAGAGCAGCGAACTCCAAGGTACGAGGCAAGACAAGGCAGAGTGCTTGCGACCAGCAACCGTCACAAGGCTTATACTCAGCCAACTTCCTGGTGGAAGGGCTGAGCCTAAATAGGAGGCTCAGCGAATCAGATTCCGGTTTGCTGCTGCAGGCAGGAGAGAAGCTGGAACCAAATCAGGCAACGGGGCCTTGGCGGGGGCGGAGCCTTCAACAGATCCTTACAGGCAGGCTGGAGAATCAGGTCACAAAACTCAATACAACAGACGACAGAGAAGCCCAATGCTACATCCAACATGACAGAAATACACAGTAAAATACTTATATATTCTCTTGAATTAGGGTCATTTAGTTTAACCCTTTGGCCAAAGCGTTGTAAGCTTGCGAGCCACGTCAAGGCAGACACCTGTTCGCAAGTCCTAACACTACCAGATAAAATAGTATTTTATCTGGTAGTGTTAGGACTTGCGAACAGGTGTCTGCCTTGACGTGGCTCGCAAGCTTACAACGCTTTGGCCAAAGGGTTAAACTAAATGACCCTATTTCAAGAGAATATATAAGTATTTTACTGTGTATTTCTGTCATGTTGGATGTAGCATTGGGCTTCTCTGTCGTCTGTTGTATACATATGCCACGCTCAATAGCACTCAATTTTGACACATATACATATATATATTTTGTGGGGGCTCAGGGGTTCCCAAAAAGAGCTTACTGGGGTTCTGTGTTTTGTTAACACAAAACTCAATAGCAATATGATATAGAGACTGCTGAGCTTCTGAAAGCAGGAGGCGTCAAAACGGAAAAGACTTCAAAAAAAAGGTAGCGGAAGAGATAAAGCCGACAGCTGAACCCACACCCCAGCAACTTGCAACTCTGCCGGAGGACAACCTCAAACTTGCACAGGAGCTGGGAAGAAGCTAAGAGGAAAGCTCAGTACTCAACAATCCACTGCTAGAGATGGAAGAGAGATGACCCTTAATAAAGAAAGCGTTTGAGAAAGAAAAGGCTGCTCTACAGAAATCCATCATCAGCACCAGTGCCTTGACCACAGGAAAAGAGAAGAGCTCAAAAGACGGAGAATTTAGATTAGAGTACTGAGATTACAGTACTGCAGAGAGAAAGAGTCTGCAAAGACTACTGTCAGCAGTTAAAACGTTGTCTGAAAAGATGAAGTTGGAGAAAAAAAAAAAAGGTTACAAACCTAAAACAGACACTTGGATCACAGAAGGAGTCCATGGAAAAGATGGCAGTAGAGTTAAAAACAGAATGAGGCTCGGCTTAACAGTAAAGCACAGGTGTCTCCACTACAGGTAAAAAAAACAAAAACAAAGTCGGGAGGCGCAAGAGTGGTCGATACCAAAATTTACATCAATGTGATCAGAATGAGAGAAGCTCTCGGGGTGGTGAGGGCGAATAATAAAACAGACTATTGTACTCACACGGCCATGTGTGATACCAAATTACAAAGTGGTTCATTTGCGTGTAGTATTGGCTCCTCCTCTCAGATGTCGGCTTCTTCTGTTCGTTCAGTGTTGGGTAAAAACACAACACCTTGCGTCCTCACCTCGCGAGTGGCTCCATAAAGATGTAAAAGGATGACAACCGCCGGTACAGTATAAAAATACAATTTATTAAATTAAAAAAAATGTGAGTAAACAAGTAACTCTCATATAAGAACCGCCTCCGGTACACGCAGTCGACTCCTGCACTCTGACAGTGCTCTCCTGCTCCCGCGTCCGGTCAACAGGACTAGGGTCCAGAGCGCCCAGGTGAACTGCGGTGGCCGTGTGCGGTCAAAAAAAAAAACTCCACGTCCTTGCATGACCTACGCGTTTTGCATATCGTAATTCTTTGTCAGGTTCATGCGAAGGACGTGGGGAACGTTGCTTATATAGGGCTCAATTCGAATTAGTAAATCAAATCAACCATGCTGGTGATAGTTGTGGTACAATTACCAACTGTAATACTTGCAAGTTAAAAAACCATGTACGCTTATCTAATGCTAGTATGCTTTACTAGAGCGTTACTATGTAAAATTCATTTGGGATAATCATTTGGTTTAAAATCTGAAGTGGCATGATAAATATAATTAAATAAGAAATTCTATACCCAGATTAGCATTTAAAAAAAGGTGATTGTATTTGGGTTTAGAAACGCAATCTCCTACACATTAATAAGCACTGTAAATTTGCTCATACCTCTCCACTGCAGGAAAAGGTATTGGCCTTACCCAAGTGTCTATCTCACAGAGACCTATGCCGTGAAGACAAGGGTACAGCGAGAGCTGGGGGGGGGGGGGAAGACACAGCTTAAATACAAAATGAGATCGCAAAGTTTGATCCGCCTGAGCAAGCTGTGCGTTCCTGTAAGCGTAACTGCAATGCCTTTGCAGTACTACAGTCTGCTTTCCACAAGGCACGGAATGAAAGGACCAAGTTGCAATGGAGTAGCACAGTAAGAATCCAGGCGTACTGCAGTGCCCACAGGTTCCAAAGTGGATTCCTTGCCAAAGGCGTCCGTGATCGTATGCCGAGAAAGACCTCACGGATTATCCAACAATACTCCCGGAGTAAATTAAGGAATCCCGAAAGAAAGGCCCAAGCCTACAAGTCTGCCGACTGTAATTGCAATTTGGGTTAATGAGAATCCTGCCGAAGTTGAAGTACTGGAGTAAAATGGTGTGGAACCAGACACCGATCGTCGTGGGAGTGACAAGAATGGAAAAGATGTTCCGGAAGAGAACATTGGAACCCAACTAATGGGAGGTCATACCGGCTACAAGTCCCCCAGGTGCCGACGGAGAAAGCTAACCAATATTAGTGATGACAGCCAACGCAAAATTGTCTAGCACCACAAAACTTGTGGTGGATGACCAGTCTCTAGTCTCAACCGCTGAATGTACATTGATGGAGAAAGGTCCAGAAGCCATCATCGCTGAAGCGGAGTTACGGTCTTCACAAGAGAAGGCCAAACTGCAAGTTAGCCCACCAAGACAGGTTTCCACAGGATCTGGTTTAAAAACCCTTCTAGGCAAGAAGCGTAAAGGAAAAGATGAAGTAAAAACTAGAGGGAAAGTTGAAAGCCTCGTCAACTGGAAGACAAGGAAAAAGAAGAGAGATGGATGCCGGACGCCTCCGATAAAGAGGCTGGCCACTTCACAGGACAGTGTTATGCTGGTGAGAGGGATATGTGATGCAGTCACTATCTGTGTGGGCTAGAGTGGTGCAGCTAGTGTGGTTTCCAGCCTACAGGAAGTTAACCTCCCCTGGAGAGGCTCTTGTTGCAGGTGCAGCAAATCAGCTAATCAGCCTGGTCTCCTGAGTGAGCAGGAGTGTAAAAGGCAGACAGAGCTGTACACAGAGAGAGACTGCTTTCCCCAGGAGAAGGGGAGGGGGGGAGGGGGGGGAGGGGGGGGCAGGAAAGAGAGGCTTCTCCCCAGCCAGAAGGAAGCTGGCTGGCACAGCCCCCTAGGCTTGCTGGATAGTGGTAGGCTGGGACTGCCTGGGTGGCACATCCAGGAAGAAACAAGGACGCGCGTTGGCTGTGGAAGCAGGACTGTCCTGTCCAGGACATTGGATTCAGAGTGCTTTCTCGGACTATCATGGGAGGGATTTCCCTAGGGCACCAAATCAGATATGGACTAAATGATGTATATTTGGTTGCCTAAGGAACCAGTTTATTTGGCCAGCGACAATAAGAGAGGGAGCTGATGTTTAGATTTAGTCTCCTGATAGGCTTGGACTTTACTTTTATGATTTGTTTATCCTTAAATGGATGGTGGCCTATTGTGTTACTTAACCCCTGTAAATAAACCCTGTATATAGAAATAGAGTTTCCTGCCTTAATCTGGGACACAAGATCGATCATACATACAGTACATACATCTCTGAGAGGAGTCAATTCAGGTGCTTTATGGCGGCGTCTAAAATCTTTTGCCGCCGGGACATTTAGCCCCCATGAAAACGTCCACCGTAACCCCTAATCATACCCTGAAAACCCCTAATGTTAATCTTTACCCTAAAAACCCTTAACCCCTTACCTTAAAGGAGCAATCCGTGCAATATCCTACATACATACATATAAATCTGTTCTGTGCCATTAGATAATACTTACTGCATTTTTTTTATTATTTCACTCTTAATGCCTTTTTAATGCGTTTTAACACTGATCATCCTGTTATTTCAACAGCAGGTTTTAGCCCACCTTCGCAGCGCGAGATCTTCGCAACACCTCACTATTTGTGATCATTTGTTGCTAATGTTCCCAGCAGTTTGAGCTGCAAACTGTAACAATAGATAAAAGTTACCGTAGTAATATAAAGGACACATTGTAGCTGCTGGATTACACTGACTAAAAATAATAGATAATGTTACCTTCGTCATATAAACAAACATTGTAGCTGCTGGGTTATAGTGACTGAAGGATTGATTTGAAACTGAAAAGCGGCCATTTAGTAAACCCTGAGAAGCAGCATCTTTGCTGATCGATCACGGTGGAACACATCAATCGGCACCTTAAGGAATCAATTTTCAATAAAAAGGTAATCAAAGGATGCATACAACAAATAAAGATTGCCTCTTTAAGACTCCCTAACCTTATCCACTTACTCTAAAGCCCCTGAAGTTAACCCCGTAATGCGAACGATAATCCCTTACTTTAGGGGCAAAACGTCCAGCGGATGAATGGCAGCGGAGAAAGGTCTCATCCCGTTATGGAACCCAATAAATAGGATGTTAAATACACTCACAGTATCCAAATGTAACAAGAACACTTATTCGTCGCCACTTCTACCAACTCAAATCTACCTCTTCTACATCGTATCGCAACGCAAACCGTACAACGATCGGCGAAGTTGCTAAGACGTTTGGACCTCGTAAGGCGAACAGTGAAATCCTCGAGTGTTGGGTTCCTTGGTTTGCAGGTAATGTTAGGACCTGTAAAAAGGGTATAATCTTGGCATGGTTACAGGCTTGAAAATACTTTGACCAAGGAATTTGACCCTTACTTACGAGAACACAGATAAGTATTTATCTATAGAATTTGTTGTATTGGTTGTAGCATTGGGGCTTCTTGTCTTGTGTTGTATACATGAAGTCACAATCCCAGTAACTCTCCTTTTGACGCACATGGATATGGTGTGGTGGGTTTGGGTTCTGAGCTTGCCGGGGCTGTGTGTGTGTTTGCAAAACTCAAATCTACCTCTTTTACATGGTATCAAAACACACGACAAACTGTAAAATGATCCACGAAGTTGCTAAGACGTTTAGACCTCGGAAGGCGCCCAGTGAAATCCTTGAGCATTATGTTCACTTGGTGGAAGAATAGTTTTGAATCACCGTCCACAGAGACATCAGGATCTTCTCACCGAGCGTTCGGGTCACGAGAACTTGCGTTTCGGGCATGAACTTATTGCTCCATCGCGTATGTGGAAGACCTGTGAAAATACACAATGATGTCATGGAGATTGAGAACTGGCGCATGAGAAGGGGGTGATGGGCACATGCCCTCAGTGTCAGGAATGTGAGAGGGGCAAGTGTGCAAGGGGGTCAGTGGATTAGGAGGCAAGAAGTTTGTGTTCCTGGTGTAGCTGTATAAAGAGGTATGTGTTCCTGATCCCACAGTGTTTTCGATGAGATGTGTGTCCCTGATTTCCCTGTCTCAGGAGGAGAAGTATGAGTTTCTGTATTCAGTGAGAAGTTTGTGTCCCCGATTTCCCTGTATCTGGAGGAGAGAGGGGTGTGTGTTCCTGTAGGTCGGTGAGATACTCATCTCTGATTTTCCTGAATCAGGAGGGGAGGAGGTAAACGTCCCCAGTTTTCCGGTAAGTATAACATGTTGTCCTTCAACGTCTTGAATTACCTATTCTGTGATCTTGACATTCTGTGCACACTTAAGGAAATCCGTGACGTGTTTGGAGCAGTTTTCCACCGACGTCTGGTTCTGCTTCAGGCACTGCTCAAAAGCCACAAAGGGTTCAGCACATTCAGTGCGGATCCTTTGTATGACAGGGCTGAAAAAAAGGGAACACAGGGAACTGGTAATTACGTTCACAATTCCATGACCGCACAAAGTATAAAAAGGAGCTATAGCTCATGGAGTCTGTCCCTCCCACCCAACACAAGGTGACCCAGTGACAGACAGAAGGGAGCTATGGGACATAGAATCTGTCCCTCCCCCTACAGGGTGACAGACAGGAGGGAGCTATGGGACATGAAGTCTGTCCCTCCCACCGCAGGGTGACACAGTGACAGACAGCAGGAGCTATGGGACATGCCTGTCACAGAAGAGTGAAAGACAGAAGGGAGCAGTGGGACATGAAGTCTGTCCCTCCCACCGCCGGGTGACACAGTGACACAGAAAAGGTGGCTATGGGATATTGAGTCTATCCCTTTCACCACAGGGTGACAGACAGAAGGGACCAGCTAGCAACATATCTGATCACTGATAAAAGAAAAAAGTACTACAATGTATTCCGAATTCTTTGTTTTGTTGAACTTCGTCCAACCTCACATGGCAAAGCCAGTATAATCAGCCTCACACTAAAGAGACCCAAAAGGGTCAAAACAGCTGTCTGTGGATAAGTCTTACTGGCTCTGCACTTCTTTATCCCAGGCTGTGCTGAAAACCCATGTAATACGGCAGCCATAAGCTTAAGCACAGGAGGCAAAATTGCATTTTAATCACAACAGCGCCACCTAGCAAATGATTTGAGCATTACATTAAAGTGGAATACAAGGCCAGCCAGCCTGATGAGACACCAAAAGGTTGAATCAGCCGTCTGTGATTGGGTTTGCTGGCCATGCTCTTCTACAGTTTTATTTAACGCGAATCCCGAGGAAGGCTGCGTCCATGCAGCAAAGACCGCACAAGTGACGTCACCCGCATTAAGCGGAAGCGTTTTGTGGCCAAGGTAGATGCACCATGGGGGGGCGTGCCTCTGACATCCCGGAGGTGGCATCCAGATTGACTGGATTCCTCGCGCACCCCCTGCTGCTGTCGCACGCGTGGTCTACGGGCGCGATGAATGCCTTCAGGCAATGTGATCGCGCTCGCCACTGCGCAGTCTGTGTCAGCCAATATATTATGTGAATGTATGTGTAAACCTCTCTTTTCTGTGTATAATGTAACTGCACGCATAAAAAAAATGTGTTTACGCATAGCCGTGGTCTCCGGACACGCAGGGCTGAGAAACCCTTTGTTCAGCCCACGCGTCTGGAGAAATGGCTATAGCAGGGAGTGGAGGGGGAGGGGTGTGTACTCAGGCCTGGGGAACTGTGGCTGAGGGCAGGGCCAGGTCAGACCGAGTCATCCATCTCCACGGGAGGTATCCGGCTGAAACTGGACCCTGATGTTTGAAGACCCAACTGACCCAGGTCTCAGTGGTTAGTTAGTTTGAATTTCCCCGCTGCCCTGATTGGCCTATGTAGCTCACTCTGCGATTGGCTCACGTAGCATCCGTGCCGTGATTGGTCGCCACCCTTTCTCTACGATTTCCTATGGAGACAGGAATCTATAAAAGGGGGCGGCCGATCTCCGTTCCACACAGATCATTCCTGGACTGGCGTGGAGATGGACTAAATAGCATTCTCCGAGGTTGCGCCAGACACACCCGAAGACGAGGCTGCGAGCCTTTCTGAAGGAGATTTCGACTTGCGTGCCTGCGACACGCATCCAGCGCTGCCTGCAGTTCCCGATCCACCACAGGGAGTGGAAGCAGCGCCGGGTAAGGCTGCGCTTACAGTGCCCGCGACGGCGTTAGAAAACAAAACAATTGACTCCGTCGCCAGCACTTATAGTAAGCGCAACGGAGCGGAATTTTTTTTTTGGTAGCGGGTTAAATTTGATTTTTCAGAGACTGTCGCCACATGAACCAATACTTCATCCTGTCGCCAGCGACGTCACTGGAAAACGAAATACAACTTTTGCTACGGGCGACGTCATCCGCCGCGTCGTGGGCACTATAAGCGCGGCCTAAGCCATTTCGGTGGCACCGGGCACCTAGGATTCCACCTGTATTCCCTGTTTGATGCGAGTAAAGCTCACACCAAAGGTGACAGTGCTGTGTCCTTGTCAGGATCCATAATCCGTGACGCGCTCGGTGCACTCGCTACGTACCTCAACTCGTGATCGGGACCCCCCCGCTCCTTCCTCCACCCGTGATGCTTCTCTCCCTCCTCCCGGTACCAGCCACCATCATAGGGGGGCGCATCCTGCGCGGCTGTAAATACAGCTTCCTCTGGTCCCGCCTCCAGGTTGCGCCGATGTGGTGACATCACCGGCGCGCAGGGTGCACATGCGGTGCGTGGTCAGCGCGCACAAGCACCGCATCACCTGTCCTCATCAGGGTTCCTCCCCCCCACCCCCGTCTCATGCATCTGAAAAGCCTACCACAGTCAACCTTACTGACGTGGATACAGAAAGAAAGGGGGAGCACAGGTAGAGGAATGGTACAGTGATATGTATAACCTCTAATAAATGATGGTGGGGGTAATAAAAATGGAAACACACTTACACGGCCTTGTGTAAATGCTGTCCCATCAAGGTTTCTTTGTGGTCTTCTTTTTTCTGCTATGGTGGTTTTCTTTCTTCTCAGATCCAGGTATATTCTTAGGTTCGCCGACGACTTTTCATTCAGACGTCGCCCTCGAGGCAAACAGATAGATATATAAACAAAGTTTAAGAGAGAGTACAAATAATGGTATTGGGTGTCAGGCTATGATGTAAAATAAGGCAGCAATCAACTGCAGTCACTCACACGGACAAGTGTGAGTGCAACCTATCGGGGAGGTATCTTTTCTTTTGTCACATGGAGGGTGACCGATGTTGGAGCTCTTTCTTGTTAGCAATTTTGGACACTCACAGCCACCGTCGAGGAGTAGGACACCAGGAACGCAGCACCATATCCGGACGCGGAGGCAGTTAGCTGCGTGCCACGCGCCCTACGACATCGGATCCTTAAGACTGGCTTTATTCTTTTTTTATCTTTTTTGTTTTATTTCAGTAGTTTTTTTATGCTTAATAAAGGACTGGTACTCTGCATTTGAGACTGTTCTTCGTCTCATTACTAAAGGGGAGGAGCGTCCTGCCACTCTCCCTATACTTGGAAGCCAACATTGGAGTTAAAAGAAGTTTCTTAAGAAGATACCTGTATGTGTGCTTACTCACACAAGGCCGTGTGAGTATCATTTTTATATTTATTATTTATCACCCACCATCTGCATGTGTTTATAAGACACTGAATTCGGTCACCCTCCATGTGACAAAAGAAAAGATACCTCCCCGATAGGTTGCACTCACACTTGTCCGTGTGAGTGACTGCAGTTGATTGCTGCTTTATTTTACATCATAGCCTGACACCCAATACCATTATTTGTACTCTCTCTTAAACTTTGTTTATATATCTATCTGTTTGCCTCGAGGGCGACGTCTGAATGAAAAGTCGTCGGCGAACCTAAGAATATACCTGGATCTGAGAAGAAAGAAAACCACCATAGCAGAAAAAAGAAGACCACAAAGAAACCTTGATGGGACAGCATTTACACAAGGCCGTGTAAGTGTGTTTCCATTTTTATTACCCCCACCATCATTTATTAGAGGTTATACATATCACTATACCATTCCTCTACCTGTGCTCCCCCCTTTCTTTCTGTATCCCTGTACCAACAAGGATCCTGGATAGATCCTATTGGGGTCAGAGCCATAGGAGAGACGACGACATTGAGGGGAGCCTTGTATAACAATTTCAAGGTTGTAAACTACTTATTGCATTTACCCCATTTAATATACACCTCGTAGGGAGCGCCTGGGTTTTTCCCTGTTCTATTGTAACCTTACTGACGTGTCTGCTCTCAGCCTGTAACCTCATTGGTCCTTGCTCAGCCTGCCCTCTGGCAAATCGGCTGAGCATAAACCTTTACTACGTGCGAAGTGTTCACTGCTATTCTTGCCTCCAAGTCTTGTCTTGTACTCCGGTTCCTAGCTCCTCTGTTTTCTGACCCTCTGCTATTCTTCTGGACTCCGGGTCTTCTAAACTCCTTACCACAGCTACCTACGACCATCGGCATCTCCAATCCCGACCTCGGCAAAGTACCTCCGACTACTCTTACCTCTACCAAACCCGACCAGGCTACTTCGACCAATCTACATCGCAGACGTGTCCACGCGGCTGGAGGTTGGTGCTAGATACCAAGCCCCGCCTCGGCCCCGCGGTCACGCTTTGTTTGTGGTGAGCACTACGTTGCAGTCTGCTGGCTCCGGCTGAAATAAACCCCTGTTTATTTAATCTCTGTGCCCTGTCTGGTGTTTGATCCTGTGATAGAGCCCTGGTCTCCTGTGACAGACGCCAAGTCACAAAGCTACTGTAATTCTTAAGGTCTTTTTATTTTATTTTTTTAAAGCTCTGGGGACTCCCCCGCCCCCTCCCCCAGGTTACAGAGCTACATATTAATTGAGGGTGAAAAAAAAGACGTACGTCCATCAAGTTCAACCTATGCTAAATTTACACAACAGATACTTTATCCTATATTTGTACTTACAGCATATGTATCCAGAGGAAGGCAAAACAAAACCCCAGTGTAATATCATCGAATATCTCATAAGGGGAAAAATTAATTCCTTCCTGACTCCCAATATTGGCAATCAATCAGATTACTCCCTGGAACAACATCCATCCCATGTATACTTATTTGGTATATCCCTTTATACCTTTCCTTTCTAAAAAAAAATCCAACTTTTTTTTTAACAAATCTATTGTATCTGCCATCACAGCCTCCATGGGTAATGAATTCCACATTGTAACGGCCCTTACTGCAAAGAACCCTTTCCTTTGTTGCTGGTGAAATTGCCTTTCCTCCAACCTTAAGGGGTGACCCTGTATCCTTTGTACTGCCCTTGGGATGAATAGTTATTTTGAAATCTCCTTGTATTGACCCTGAATATATTTGTATATAGTTCTATCTCCTCCTAGATGCCTCTTTTGAAATGTAAATAAATCAAAGTTTGCTAGCCTCTCCTCATAAGGCTTCGGTCCTAGTCAGCACTGTGGCACGCGCGCCCGGTAGGGGGGGGGGTGGCGGCGCATGCACAGCGCTGCACCGCGATCTGCGGTTTGGGCTTTGGTGGGGGGAGAGGGAGCGTTTGCGACGGGAGGGGGCGTGGCGGTGGGTTTGCAAGGGCGTGGCCATGACCTCACGCGGCTGGTTCGCCCTCATTGGCTGAACCGCCGGCGGGGGCGTGGCCACGCCTCCGTCGCAAACGCTGATCTTAAATTCCCCTGCCTGCCTGAAAACCTGTCGCGCACCGCTGGGGAAAGGTGCGCGACAAGGTAGGAACTGGGACTGGATTTACTGGGGGGGCAGAGTTTGAACGCACAGTTACTGGGGCCGCACCCCAAGTAGGATTATCCATCCCCTTTATTCTTCATTTACTCACTCTGCACTTTTTCTAGTTCCATAATGTCTTTTTAACGGAGTGGTGCCCAAAACTGTACTCCATATTCAAGATGTTGCCTTACTAGTGCTTTATACAGTGGCATAATTAGGTTTTCTTCCCTTCCCTTCATACCCCATTTAAATTCAAGATAAAATCTTATTTGCCTTTGCAGCTACTGCCAGACATTGGGCACTACTGCTAAAGCCTTTGCATGGCTGTCGGTGAAATGTCATTTTTTTCTCTAATCTCAAAGGACGACCCTGTGTTTGTTCTGCCCCTGGGATGGAAAGATCCCTTTGAACGCTCCTCGATATTCGAAGATAGTCATCATTTGCGCCAGTCCTTTGCCTTGGATACATAGCCCACTATGGGACTTGAGTGTCAACAATGTGACAAAAGGCGGATCCCGCTTCTGGTTACTCACTGCGAAGAGGTGCACTTGGCCACCTTAACCTTCAGCAGGTGACAGTCCTGCTGCCAAGTCCCCGGTCTGTTGGTGACACACTGGCCGTACTCCTCCATCTCATTGCGGCAATATTTAGCGGTGATCTCCAAGGCAGCCTGCCTGTAGGATGGGGGAGAGGACATGATGAAACACAGGGCCATATGCACAAATAGGAGGGTGATACTGGGTTAGCTCGTACAAAAGACAAATACAGCTCAACCCCCTTATAACGCTGTGCTTGGGGTCCGAAGAATCACATCGTGTTATAAGCGGATCACGTTATAAATAATGTACAATTGTACAATAAAGTATTTAAGATGCCAATAATCGTGTTGTAAAGTATTCATACATACGAAAATTGGGAGCCATGCTCACATCGCGCTATAAGCTGATCCGCGTTGTAACGGATCGCACTATAACGGGGTTGAGCTGTATTGTAGAAGTGACACCTTGAATAGCGAACTCGTAATTAAAGAGAGTGCGAGATTTCAGGATCACAAAAAGGTCACTTCAGGGACATATGCATGAAGAGAAAATACACAGAGGGCTATTAGGTACGACGCCAATCCAAGGCATCAGAGTGCCACGACTTCAAGGGGTCAGTCTCAATATCAAATGCATTTACTCAACAACTCATGAAAGCTGCAGATCAAGCAATATGCGCTTTTTTTTTTAAACTAAATCAGTTCTGTACCATGAGAAAATACTTGTACCATTTTTTTAAATAACTCTGAATTACATTTGTAATGTATTATAATGTAACAAGCATTTTTTGTTTCCATAGCAACCGTTTACAAAGTCACATCCCCTTCCTCTTCTGAAACAGGCTCAGACACACCCCTTTTTAAGCCCTGCCCTCTCTCTAGCAGTGCACCAATTGTATCTAGTGACTGCCTGGTCACATGATCTTCCCCACAGAACTTTGTCATATTAATATGCAAATGCATTCCACTGACTGCAGAATACTCTTCTGCAGCCATTTAGTGAACCCCCCGAGCCGAATCTTCGCCACTCGATCACAGGAGAACGGATCGATCGGCAACTTGGCTAATTACTTACCATTGTGCAGATTGTATTGATGCATATATTAAATGGGAAAAAAATTATAGTAATAAAAAATAACCCAGCAGCTTGGACTGTTGCTTTAAGACCAGTACACACATTCTCCTACGCGTTTCACGCCTACAAGCGCTTTGTCAGAGGAAGTCTGATTCACTAGATAGCAGTTCTCACATGTTAAGATTGAGCCTCACTCGTTGAAAAGGAAGTCTCGTTCCACACCGAGCATCATTTATTCAAAGCCACCTTAATCATGACGAGGGAGTCTCATTCAGACAGCCAGGCAGTCTTTTTCATTCATATTTTTGGTGGTGAAGGTCGGGCGGCACCAGAGCGCCCTGCTTCCTCACAAAGACTCGGCTGGTCTCCGGGGTACAAGAAATAGAAGTGGAGGGGACTGATCATCCCTTAGCCAATGACGTATCCGGTACTTCATAAGGGCCTCTGTCTTGCCAGGGCCCCTGCAGTACCAGGTAAGTCCTAACGGTTAAGAGCAGTGGCGGAACTACCACAAGTGTAGCCACTTCGGCTCCACCAGGGCCCACCACCTGTAGGGTCCCATCCTCCACGCGCTGGAGTAAGAGCCGTAACGTGTATTTCTAAAGTGTCCCCTCCCCTCTCTCTCCACATCCGCTCACTGGGCACTCACTACCTGTGGTGCAGGGGCCATACCTGGAGGTGGCAGCATAGAGAGAGAGCCCAACCAAGTGGTCCCAACACGGACGTTAGGCCCCCCTCCTCACCCGTGGAACTCCCTCACACTTGGTATGTGGCAAGAGACAGAGAGACAGAGAGACAGAGAGACAGAGAGACAGAGAGACAGAGAGACAGAGAGACAGAGAGACAGAGAGACAGAGAGACAGAGAGACAGAGAGACAGAGAGACAGAGAGAGGCCCAGGGCATGGTTACTGCTTGCTTGCTCCCGCTTGCTGCTGCTTGCCACTGAGCCCCTAAAGCGGCTTTAGTAGGGGCTCGCGCATGCTTTCCGTTG
>NC_134502.1:19215161-19257066 GCF_040206685.1 Ascaphus truei
ATTAACAAATAATCTGCTAGATCAGCGCCAGGAACAGCTAGTAATAACTTTATTTCATATACTGCTTTTCCCCAAATGGGACTCCAAGCGCGTCACGGTTACAGTACAGCGCGCGGTGCGCAGCACATAGGATTCTTACAGACGCCGTCCCTGCCCCGTGAAGTTTACAATCTATATTTCTGGTGCCCGAGTGACGGGGAGATAAAGTGACTTGCCCAAGGTCACAAGGACAGGACACAGGGAATCGAACCAGGTTCCCCCGCTGCAAACTCATTCATTGTGCTCAAGTCAGCGCCTTTACTCCCTGAGCTGCGCCTCCAGCAAGGCGCATAAGGAGAGAGTATTACAGGGTTTACAAACACCAGCCTGGTACACTCACATGTTCAGATCTGCTATCTCCTTGTGTCCCTCCGCTCACCCTTCAGGGACTTTTAACTCCACATGGCCACCAGCGTCTACTTCCTGGTTGGAGATCCTGATGGCGCCGATTGGTCGGCCTTGGGGAGAGCTGGGCAGGGATTGGCCAGTGTGGGGGTGGGTGTGAGTTCAGGCCCAGCATCTTGTTAACTGCTTCAGTGCTGGAAGAGATACACAGAGACACGCAACATTGATGGTGAGTGAGGAACAAGCAACATACGCCCCAGCAGTTACTGTTCCTTCAGAACATAAACATTGTAAATAAACCTCTCTACAAATAAAGGCCAAAAACCTGCGGACAACATCAAAATAAGTGAAATGCTTAAAGCTGCCGTTTTTTTAAAATTGTATTCCCCCCGCCCCCTTAAATATGTGCATCAATACAATTCACACAATGATAAGTAATAAGCAAAGTTGGTGGGGTTCACTAAATGGCTGAAGAGAAGTATTCTGCAGTCAGTGGAATGCATAACCTGGTCTGTAACTGTTTCATACGCCCATAATATATATTTTCTTTAACTGTGCACGCAATGTATTGTATATAATGTATACCTTGTTCATTTATGTAACTGTATTTGTAACCATGTATTATTTGTTTTACTCTGTGCCCAGGACATACTTGAAAACGAGAGGTAACTCTCAATGTATTACTTCCTGGTAAAATATTTAATAAATAAATAAATAATATGCATATTAACATGACACAGTGCTGTGGGGAAGATCATGTGACCAGGCAATCACTAGATACAATGGGTGCACTGCTAGAGAGAGGGCAGGGCTCAAAAAGGGGTGTGCCTGAGCCTGTTTCATAAGAGGAAGGGGATGTGACTTTGCAAAAATGGTTGCTATAGAAACAAAAAATGCTTGTTACATTATAATACATTAAAAATGTAATTCAGAGTTGTTAAAAAAATGCAACAAGTTTTTTCTCATGGTACAGAACTGATTTATTTATATATATAAAAAAACAAAACACATGTAGGATATTGCTTGGTCTGCAGCTTGAAAACAAAAAAAAAGTTGTTACATTCATTTTATACTACAATTAAGGTGACCAAACGTCCCAGATTTTAATTAATCATCCCGGTGTACCGACAATTTTCTCCAAATCGTTCCAAAGTCTCGGTGTGTAGCTTGTCGCTGGCTGAACTCACTTAAAACCGTAAAAGTAGACACTGCGCATTTTATGCGATCGATCTTATGTCTTTGTTTGTATAGCGCCATTTATGTACATAGCGCTTCACTGTAGTAATAATACACGTGCCATAATAATATAACTTTATGGGATTAAATGCTTCAGACATAAAAGCAACATTAGAAAAAGAAGTCCCTGCCCCGAAGAGCTTACAGTCTAAGTAGTAAGTGGGGAGAACGTAGAGACAGTAGGAATGTGTTCTGGTAACTGTGTCTGTAAGGGGCAAGGTCGATGTATGAGGTGTATAGTTTCAAAAGGTATTAATGGTATAGTATAATATAAACATATATTATCTAACACAATGATTAATTTTATATATATATTGCAGAATAAATGAGTTCTTCAGTATTAGGTGATACCTTTTTTATTTGGACTAACAATTTATGTCATAGGACAGGCTTTTGAGAGCTTTCCTCTCTTCCTCAGGTCAAGCAATACTTGTTATTTCTTTTGCTTGACCTGAGGAAGAGAGGAGAACTCTCGAAAGCTTGTCCTATGACATAAATTGTTAGTCCAAATAAAAAAGGTATCACCTAATACTGAAGAACTCATTTATTCTTCCGTTATATATATATATATATATATATATATATATATATATATATATATATATATATATATATATATATATATATATATATATATATATATATATATATAACGGAAGAATAAATGAGTTCTTCAGTATTAGGTGATACCTTTTTTATTTGGACTAACAATTATATATATAGGTTATGGTGGGTAAAAAAAGTGACAAAAACCCTCCACAGTAAAGCATAAAGCAACTGTAAATATTACTGTATGTTCATTTGCATGTCTTAGACAGGTCTGCAACCCTGTCTTTCCCCATTGTCACCCAGCATACAGCGCTTCCACTGCAGCAAGGGATTCTGGGAAATGACATGCAAATGAGCACCCAGTGCTACCTTTTGTCTCAAGCTTGTGTAATACGAGCTTGAGACAAAAGGTGGCACTGAGTGCTCATTTGCATGTCATTTCCCAGAATCCCTTGCTGCAGTGGAAGCGCTGTATGCTGGGTGACAATGGGGAAAGACAGGGTTGCAGACCTGTCTAAGACATGCAAATGAACATACAGTAATATTTACAGTTGCTATATATATATATATATATATATATATATATATATATATATATATATATATATACACCTTAACCCTGGCTGTGCTCAAAGCTGTGACCATGCAGCAAGCTTAAGCCTATAGGGAACCATGTTAAAATGGTTTTTGAAGCAAAAAGTGGCACTGTGTGCTCATTTGCATGTCATTTCCCAGAATCCCTTGCTGCAGTGGAAGTGCTGTGTGCTGGGTGATAATGGGGAAAGGCGGGGTTGCAGACCTGCCTAAGACATGCAGATGAGCATACAGTTGTATTTACATATATATATATATATATATATATACAGTGTTTGACAAACCTATACATTTGCTCGCCCTGGGCGAGTGGATTTAACCCCCGGGCGAGTAAATATTGGCCCAAGCAGCACACGTTTGATACTAGGTGGCGAGTAGATTTTTTTGTGTGGCGAGTAGATTTTTTGGTGATTTGTCAACCACTGTATATATATATATATATATATATATATATATATATATATACAGTGGTTGACAAATCACCAAAAAATCTACTCGCCACACAAAAAAATCTACTCGCCACCTAGTACCAAACGTGTGCTGCTTGGGCCAATATTTACTCGCCCGGGGGTTAAATCCACTCGCCCGGGGCGAGCAAATGTATAGGTTTGTTGAACACTGTATATATATAGATATATATATACATACATATATATATATATATATATATATATATATATATATATATAACACAATTATTTATTATATGTAATGTATTTCCTTGTATATTATACTATAACAACATTTTTTTGTTCTTTTGATATTCAATAAAGAAAAACATAACTCTACCCTGTTACCTAACCTCTTGATATGCCTCAGTACCCTGACAGTGACACCCCTAGCGTGCCTCAGTGCCCTGACTGTGACACCCCTAGCGTGCCTCAGTACCCTGACAGTGACACCCCTAGCGTGCCTCAGTGCCCTGACAGTGACACCCCTAGCGTGCCTCAGTACCCTGACAGTGACACCCCTAGCGTGCCTCAGTGCCCTGACAGTGACACCCCTAGCGTGCCTCAGTACCCTGACAGTGACACCCCTAGCGTGCCTCAGTACCCTGACAGTGACACCCCTAGCGTGCCTCAGTGCCCTGACAGTGACACCCCTAGCGTGCCTCAGTGCCCTGACAGCGACACCCCTAGCGTGCCTCAGTACCCTGACAGTGACACCCCTAGCGTGCCTCAGTACCCTGACAGTGACACCCCTAGCGTGCCTCAGTGCCCTGACAGTGACACCCCTAGCGTGCCTCAGTGCCCTGACAGCGACACCCCTAGCGTGCCTCAGTGCCCTGACAGTGACACCCCTAGCGTGCCTCAGTGCCCTGACAGTGACACCCCTAGCGTGCCTCAGTGCCCTGACAGCGACACCCCTAGCGTGCCTCAGTGCCCTGACAGCGACATCCCTATCGTGCCTCAGTGCCGTGACAGCGACACCCCTAGCGTGCCTCAGTACCCTGACAGTGACACCCCTAGCGTGCCTCAGTACCCTGACAGTGACACCCCTAGCGTGCCTCAGTGCCCTGACAGTGACACCCCTAGCGTGCCTCAGTACCCTGACAGTGACACCCCTAGCGTGCCTCAGTGCCCTGACAGCGACACCCCTAGCGTGCCTCAGTGCCGTGACAGTGACACCCCTAGCGTGCCTCAGTGCCCTGACAGCGACATCCCTAACGTGCCTCAGTACCCTGACAGTGACACCCCTAGCGTGCCTCAGTGCCCTGACAGCGACATCCCTAACGTGCCTCAGTGCCCTGACAGTGACACCCCTAGCGTGCCTCAGTGCCCTGACAGTGACACCCCTAGCGTGCCTCAGTGCCCTGACAGCGACACCCCTAGCGTGCCTCAGTGCCCCGACAGCGACATCCCTAACGTGCCTCAGTGCCATGACAGTGACACCCCTAACGTGCCTCAGTGCCCTGACAGTGACACCCCTAGCGTGCCTCAGTGCCCTGACAGTGACATCCCTAACGTGCCTCAGTGCCCCGACAGCGACATCCCTATCGTGCCTCAGTGCCGTGACAGCGACACCCCTAGCGTGCCTCAGTGCCCTGACAGTGACACCCCTAGCGTGCCTCAGTGCCCTGACAGTGACACCCCTAGCGTGCCTCAGTGCCCTGACAGTGACACCCCTAGCGTGCCTCAGTGCCCCGACAGCGACATCCCTAACGTGCCTCAGTGCCCTGACAGTGACACCCCTAGCGTGCCTCAGTGCCCTGACAGTGACACCCCTAGCGTGCCTCAGTGCCGTGACAGTGACACCCCTAACGTGCCTCAGTGCCCTGACAGTGACACCCCTAGCGTGCCTCAGTGCCCTGACAGCGACATCCCTAACGTGCCTCAGTGCCCCGACAGTGACATCCCTAACGTGCCTCAGTGCCCTGACAGTGACACCCCTAGCGTGCCTCAGTGCCCTGACAGTGACATCCCTAACGTGCCTCAGTGCCCTGACAGTGACATCCCTAACGTGCCTCAGTGCCCTGACAGTGACATCCCTAACGTGCCTCAGTACCCTGACAGTGACACCCCTAGCGTGCCTCAGTGCCCTGACAGCGACACCCCTAGCGTGCCTCAGTGCCCTGACAGCGACACCCCTAGCGTGCCTCAGTGCCGTGACAGTGACACCCCTAGCGTGCCTCAGTGCCCTGACAGCGACATCCCTAACGTGCCTCAGTGCCCTGACAGTGACACCCCTAGCGTGCCTCAGTGCCGTGACAGTGACATCCCTAACGTGCCTCAGTACCCTGACAGTGACATCCCTAACGTGCCTCAGTGCCCTGACAGTGACATCCCTAACGTGCCTCAGTGCCCTGACAGTGACACCCCTAACGTGCCTCAGTGCCCTGACAGTGACATCCCTAACGTGCCTCAGTGCCCTGACAGTGACACCCCTAGCGTGCCTCAGTGCCCTGACAGTGACACCCCTAGCGTGCCTCAGTACCCTGACAGTGACACCCCTAGCGTGCCTCAGTACACTGACAGTGACACCTCTAGCGTGCCTCAGTACCCTGACAGTGACACCCCTAGCGTGCCTCAGTACCCTGACAGTGACACCCCTAGCGTGCCTCAGTGCCCTGACAGCGACACCCCTAGCGTGCCTCAGTGCCCTGACAGTGACACCCCTAGCGTGCCTCAGTGCCCTGACAGTGACACCCCTAGCGTGCCTCAGTGCCCTGACAGCGACACCCCTAGCGTGCCTCAGTGCCCTGACAGTGACACCCCTAGCGTGCCTCAGTGCCCTGACAGTGACACCCCTAGCGTGCCTCAGTGCCCTGACAGCGACACCCCTAGCGTGCCTCAGTGCCGACAGCGACATCCCTATCGTGCCTCAGTGCCGTGACAGCGACACCCCTAGCGTGCCTCAGTACCCAAACAGTGACACCCCTAGCGTGCCTCAGTGCCGTGACAGTGACATCCCTAACGTGCCTCAGTGCCCTGACAGTGACACCCCTAGCGTGCCTCAGTGCCGTGACAGTGACATCCCTAACGTGCCTCAGTACCCTGACAGTGACATCCCTAACGTGCCTCAGTGCCCTGACAGTGACATCCCTAACGTGCCTCAGTGCCCTGACAGTGACATCCCTAACGTGCCTCAGTGCCCTGACAGTGACACCCCTAGCGTGCCTCAGTACCCTGACAGTGACACCCCTAGCGTGCCTCAGTACACTGACAGTGACACCTCTAGCGTGCCTCAGTACCCTGACAGTGACACCCCTAGCGTGCCTCAGTACCCTGACAGTGACACCCCTAGCGTGCCTCAGTGCCCTGACAGCGACACCCCTAGCGTGCCTCAGTGCCCTGACAGTGACACCCCTAGCGTGCCTCAGTGCCCTGACAGCGACACCCCTAGCGTGCCTCAGTGCCCTGACAGCGACACCCCTAGCGTGCCTCAGTGCCCTGACAGTGACACCCCTAGCGTGCCTCAGTGCCCTGACAGTGACACCCCTAGCGTGCCTCAGTGCCCTGACAGTGACACCCCTAGCGTGCCTCAGTGCCCTGACAGCGACACCCCTAGCGTGCCTCAGTACCCTGACAGCGACATCCCTAGCGTGCCTCAGTGCCCTGACAGCGACATCCCTAGCGTGCCTCAGTGCCCTGACAGTGACACCTCTAGCGTGCCTCAGTGCCCTGACAGCGACATCCCTAGCGTGCCTCAGTGCCCTGACAGCGACATCCCTAGCGTGCCTCAGTGCCCTGACAGTGACACCTCTAGCGTGCCTCAGTGCCCTGACAGCGACATCCCTAACGTGCCTCAGTGCCCCGACAGTGACACCTCTAGCGTGCCTCAGTGCCCTGACAGCGACATCCCTAGCGTGCCTCAGTACCCTGACAGTGACACCCCTAGCGTGCCTCAGTGCCCTGACAGTGACACCTCTAGCGTGCCTCAGTGCCCTGACAGCGACATCCCTAGCGTGCCTCAGTGCCCTGACAGTGACACCCCTAGCGTGCCTCAGTGCCGTGACAGTGACATCCCTAACGTGCCTCAGTGCCCTGACAGTGACATCCCTAGCGTGCCTCAGTGCCCTGACAGTGACACCCCTAGCGTGCCTCAGTGCCCTGACAGTGACACCCCTAGCGTGCCTCAGTGCCGTGACAGTGACATCCCTAACGTGCCTCAGTGCCCTGACAGTGACATCCCTAGCGTGCCTCAGTGCCCTGACAGTGACACCTCTAGCGTGCCTCAGTGCCCTGACAGCGACATCCCTAGCGTGCCTCAGTGCCCTGACAGCGACATCCCTAGCGTGCCTCAGTGCCCTGACAGTGACACCTCTAGCGTGCCTCAGTGCCCTGACAGCGACATCCCTAACGTGCCTCAGTGCCCCGACAGTGACACCTCTAGCGTGCCTCAGTGCCCTGACAGCGACATCCCTAGCGTGCCTCAGTACCCTGACAGTGACACCCCTAGCGTGCCTCAGTGCCCTGACAGTGACACCTCTAGCGTGCCTCAGTGCCCTGACAGCGACATCCCTAGCGTGCCTCAGTGCCCTGACAGTGACACCCCTAGCGTGCCTCAGTGCCGTGACAGTGACATCCCTAACGTGCCTCAGTGCCCTGACAGTGACATCCCTAGCGTGCCTCAGTGCCCTGACAGTGACACCCCTAACGTGCCTCAGTGCCCTGACAGCGACATTCCTAACGTGCCTCAGTACCCTGACAGTGACACCCCTAGCGTGCCTCAGTACCCTGACAGTGACACCCCTAGCGTGCCTCAGTACCCTGACAGTGACACCCCTAGCGTGCCTCAGTACCCTGACAGTGACACCCCTAGCGTGCCTCAGTGCCCTGACAGTGACACCCCTAGCGTGCCTCAGTGCCCTGACAGTGACACCCCTAGCGTGCCTCAGTACCCTGACAGTGACACCCCTAGCGTGCCTCAGTACCCTGACAGTGACACCCCTAGTGTGCCTCAGTGCCCTGACAGTGACACCCCTAGCGTGCCTCAGTGCCCTGACAGCGACACCCCTAGCGTGCCTCAGTGCCCTGACAGCGACACCCCTAGCGTGCCTCAGTGCCCTGACAGCGACATCCCTAACGTGCCTCAGTGCCGTGACAGTGACATCCCTAACGTGCCTCAGTGCCCTGACAGTGACACCCCTAGCGTGCCTCAGTGCCCCGACAGCGACATCCCTAACGTGCCTCAGTGCCCTGACAGTGACACCCCTAGCGTGCCTCAGTGCCCTGACAGTGACACCCCTAGCGTGCCTCAGTGCCCTGACAGTGACATCCCTAGCGTGCCTCAGTGCCCTGACAGTGACACCCCTAGCGTGCCTCAGTGCCCCAACAGCGACACCCCTAGCGTGCCTCAGTACCCTGACAGTGACACCCCTAGCGTGCCTCAGTGCCCTGACAGTGACACCCCTAGCGTGCCTCAGTGCCCTGACAGTGACACCCCTAACGTGCCTCAGTGCCCTGACAGTGACATCCCTAACGTGCCTCAGTGCCGACAGTGACATCCCTAGCGTGCCTCAGTGCCCTGACAGTGACACCCCTAGCGTGCCTCAGTGCCCTGACAGCGACACCCCTAACGTGCCTCAGTGCCCTGACAGTGACACCCCTAACGTGCCTCAGTGCCCTGACAGTGACACCCGTAGCGTGCCTCAGTGCCATCCCTAGCGTGCCTCAGTGCCCTGACAGCGACACCCCTAACGTGCCTCAGTGCCCTGACAGCGACATCCCTAACGTGCCTCAGTGCCGTGACAGTGACACCCCTAGCGTGCCTCAGTGCCCTGACAGCGACACCCCTAGCGTGCCTCAGTGCCCTGACAGCGACACCCCTAGCGTGCCTCAGTGCCCTGACAGTGACATCCCTAGCGTGCCTCAGTGCCCTGACAGCGACACCCCTAGCGTGCCTCAGTGCCGTGACATCCCTAACGTGCCTCAGTGCCCCGACAGCGACACCCCTAGCGTGCCTCAGTACCCTGACAGTGACACCCCTAGCGTGCCTCAGTGCCCTGACAGTGACACCCCTAGCGTGCCTCAGTGCCCTGACAGTGACACCCCTAGCGTGCCTCAGTGCCCTGACAGCGACACCCCTAGCGTGCCTCAGTGCCGACAGTGACACCCCTAACGTGCCTCAGTGCCGTGACAGTGACACCCCTAGCGTGCCTCAGTGCCGACAGTGACACCCCTAACGTGCCTCAGTGCCGTGACAGTGACACCCCTAGCGTGCCTCAGTGCCCCGACAGCTACATCCCTAACGTGCCTCAGTGCCCTGACAGTGACACCCCTAGCGTGCCTCAGTGCCCTGACAGTGACACCCCTAGCGTGCCTCAGTGCCCTGACAGTGACACCCCTAGCGTGCCTCAGTGCCCTGACAGTGACACCCCTAATGTGCCTCAGTGCCCTGACAGTGACATCCCTAACGTGCCTCAGTGCCGTGACAGTGACATCCCTAACGTGCCTCAGTGCCCTGACAGTGACACCCCTAACGTGCCTCAGTGCCCTGACAGTGACACCCCTAACGTGCCTCAGTACCCTGACAGCGACATTCCTAACGTGCCTCAGTGCCCTGACAGTGACATCCCTAACGTGCCTCAGTGCCCTGACAGTGACATCCCTAACGTGCCTCAGTGCCCTGACAGTGACATCCCTAACGTGCCTCAGTGCCCTGACAGTGACATCCCTAACGTGCCTCAGTGCCCTGACAGTGACACCCCTAGCGTGCCTCAGTGCCCTGACAGCGATACCCCTAGCGGGCCTCAGTGCCCTGACAGCGACACCCCTAGCGTGCCTCAGTGCCCTGACAGTGACATCCCTAGCGTGCCTCAGTGCCCTGACAGCGACACCCCTAGCGTGCCTCAGTGCCCTGACAGCGACACCCCTAGCGTGCCTCAGTGCCCTGACAGTGACACCCCTAGCGTGCCTCAGTGCCCTGACAGTGACACCCCTAACGTGCCTCAGTGCCCTGACAGTGACATCCCTAACGTGCCTCAGTGCCGTGACAGTGACATCCCTAACGTGCCTCAGTGCCCTGACAGTGACACCCCTAACGTGCCTCAGTACCCTGACAGCGACACCCCTAATGTGCCTCAGTGCCCTGACAGCGACATTCCTAACGTGCCTCAGTGCCCTGACAGTGACATCCCTAACGTGCCTCAGTGCCCTGACAGCGACATTCCTAACGTGCCTCAGTGCCCTGACAGTGACACCCCTAACGTGCCTCAGTGCCCTGACAGTGACACCCCTAACGTGCCTCAGTACCCTGACAGCGACACCCCTAATGTGCCTCAGTGCCCTGACAGCGACATTCCTAACGTGCCTCAGTGCCCTGACAGTGACATCCCTAACGTGCCTCAGTGCCCTGACAGCGACATCCCTAACGTGCCTCAGTGCCCTGACAGTGACATCCCTAACGTGCCTCAGTGCCCTGACAGCGACACCCCTAGTGTGCCTCAGTGCCGACAGTGACACCCCTAACGTGCCTCAGTGCCGTGACAGTGACACCCATAGCGTGCCTCAGTGCCCCGACAGCGACATCCCTAACGTGCCTCAGTGCCCTGACAGTGACACCCCTAGCGTGCCTCAGTGCCCTGACAGTGACACCCCTAACGTGCCTCAGTGCCCTGACAGTGACACCCCTAACGTGCCTCAGTACCCTGACAGCGACACCCCTAACGTGCCTCAGTGCCCTGACAGCGACATTCCTAACGTGCCTCAGTGCCCTGACAGTGACACCCCTAATGTGCCTCAGTGCCCTGACAGTGACACCCCTAATGTGCCTCAGTGCCCTGACAGTGACACCCCTAGCGTGCCTCAGTGCCCTGACAGCGACACCCCTAGCGTGCCTCAGTGCCGACAGTGACACCCCTAACGTGCCTCAGTGCCGTGACAGTGACACCCCTAGCGTGCCTCAGTGCCCTGACAGTGACATCCCTAACGTGCCTCAGTGCCCTGACAGTGACACCCCTAGCGTGCCTCAGTGCCCTGACAGTGACACCCCTAGCGTGCCTCAGTGCCGACAGTGACACCCCTAACGTGCCTCAGTGCCGTGACAGTGACACCCCTAGCGTGCCTCAGTGCCCTGACAGTGACATCCCTAACGTGCCTCAGTGCCGTGACAGTGACACCCCTAACGTGCCTCAGTGCCCTGACAGCGACATCCCTAACGTGCCTCAGTGCCGACAGTGACACCCCTAGCGTGCCTCAGTGCCCTGACAGTGACTTCCCTAGCGTGCCTCAGTGCCCCGACAGCGACATCCCTAGCGTGCCTCAGTGCCGACAGTGACACCCCTAACGTGCCTCAGTGCCCTGACAGTGACATCCCTAGCGTGCCTCAGTGCCCTGACAGTGACACCCCTAACGTGCCTCAGTGCCCTGACAGTGACACCCCTAACGTGCCTCAGTGCCCTGACAGTGACATCCCTAGCGTGCCTCAGTGCCCTGACAGTGACATCCCTAACGTGCCTCAGTGCCGACAGTGACACCCCTAACGTGCCTCAGTGCCCTGACAGCGACATCCCTAACGTGCCTCAGTGCCCTGACAGTGACATCCCTAACGTGCCTCAGTGCCCTGACAGTGACATCCCTAGCGTGCCTCAGTGCCCTGACAGTGACATCCCTAACGTGCCTCAGTGCCCTGACAGTGACACCCCTAGCGTGCCTCAGTGCCCTGACAGCGACATCCCTAACGTGCCTCAGTGCCCTGACAGTGACATCCCTAACGTGCCTCAGTACCCTGACAGTGACATCCCTAACGTGCCTCAGTGCCCTGACAGTGACATCCCTAACGTGCCTCAGTGCCCTGACAGCGACACCCCTAGCGTGCCTCAGTGCCCTGACAGCGACACCCCTAACGTGCCTCAGTGCCCTGACAGTGACATCCCTAGCGTGCCTCAGTGCCCTGACAGTGACATCCCTAACGTGCCTCAGTGCCCTGACAGTGACACCCCTAGCGTGCCTCAGTGCCCTGACAGCGACATCCCTAACGTGCCTCAGTGCCCTGACAGTGACATCCCTAACGTGCCTCAGTGCCCTGACAGTGACATCCCTAACGTGCCTCAGTGCCCTGACAGTGACATCCCTAACGTGCCTCAGTGCCCTGACAGTGACACCCCTAGCGTGCCTCAGTGCCGACAGTGACACCCCTAACGTGCCTCAGTGCCCTGACAGCGACACCCCTAGCGTGCCTCAGTGCCCTGACAGCGACATCCCTAACGTGCCTCAGTGCCCTGACAGTGACATCCCTAACGTGCCTCAGTGCCCTGACAGCGACACCCCTAGCGTGCCTCAGTGCCCTGACAGTGACATCCCTAGCGTGCCTCAGTGCCCTGACAGTGACATCCCTAACGTGCCTCAGTGCCCCGACAGCGACATCCCTAACGTGCCTCAGTGCCCTGACAGTGACATCCCTAGCGTGCCTCAGTGCCCTGACAGTGACATCCCTAACGTGCCTCAGTGCCCTGACAGTGACACCCCTAACGTGCCTCAGTGCCCTGACAGTGACATCCCTAACGTGCCTCAGTGCCCTGACAGTGACATCCCTAGCGTGCCTCAGTGCCGTGACAGTGACATCCCTAACGTGCCTCAGTGCCCTGACAGTGACATCCCTAGCGTGCCTCAGTGCCCTGACAGTGACATCCCTAATGTGCCTCAGTGCCGTGACAGTGACACCCCTAGCGTGCCTCAGTGCCCTGACAGTGACACCCCTAACGTGCCTCAGTGCCCTGACAGCTACATCCCTAACGTGCCTCAGTGCCCTGACAGTGACATCCCTAGCGTGCCTCAGTGCCCTGACAGCGACATCCCTAACGTGCCTCAGTGCCCTGACAGTGACACCCCTAACGTGCCTCAGTGCCCTGACAGCTACATCCCTAACGTGCCTCAGTGCCCTGACAGTGACATCCCTAGCGTGCCTCAGTGCCCTGACAGCTACATCCCTAACGTGCCTCAGTGCCCTGACAGCGACATCCCTAGCGTGCCTCAGTGCCCTGACAGTGACATCCCTAACGTGACGCAGTGCCCTGACAGTGACACCCCTAGCGTGCCTCAGTGCCCTGACAGTGACATCCCTAGCGTGCCTCAGTGCCCTGACAGCTACATCCCTAACGTGCCTCAGTGCCCTGACAGCGACATCCCTAGCGTGCCTCAGTGCCCTGACAGTGACATCCCTAACGTGCCTCAGTGCCGTGACAGTGACATCCCTAGCGTGCCTCAGTACCCTGACAGTGACACCCCTAGCGTGCCTCAGTGCCCCGACAGCTACATCCCTAGCGTGCCTCAGTGCCCCGACAGCTACATCCCTAACGTGCCTCAGTGCCCCGACAGTGACACCCCTAGCGTGCCTCAGTGCCCTGACAGTGACACCCCTAGCGTGCCTCAGTGCCGACAGTGACACCCCTAGCGTGCCTCAGTGCCCTGACAGTGACACCCCTAACGTGCCTCAGTGCCCTGACAGTGACATCCCTAACGTGCCTCAGTGCCGTGACAGTGACATCCCTAACGTGCCTCAGTGCCCTGACAGTGACACCCCTAACGTGCCTCAGTACCCTGACAGCGACACCCCTAGCGTGCCTCAGTGCCCTGACAGTGACATCCCTAACGTGCCTCAGTGCCCTGACAGTGACATCCCTAGCGTGCCTCAGTGCCCTGACAGCGACATCCCTAACGTGCCTCAGTGCCCTGACAGTGACATCCCTAGCGTGCCTCAGTGCCCTGACAGCGACACCCCTAACGTGCCTCAGTGCCCTGACAGTGACATCCCTAACGTGCCTCAGTGCCCTGACAGTGACATCCCTAGCGTGCCTCAGTACCCTGACAGTGACACCCCTAGCGTGCCTCAGTGCCGTGACAGTGACATCCCTAACGTGCCTCAGTACCCTGACAGTGACTTCCCTAACGTGCCTCAGTGCCCTGACAGCGACACCCCTAGCGTGCCTCAGTGCCCTGACAGTGACATCCCTAACGTGCCTCAGTACCCTGACAGTGACTTCCCTAACGTGCCTCAGTGCCCTGACAGCGACACCCCTAGCGTGCCTCAGTGCCCTGACAGTGACATCCCTAACATGCCTCAGTGCCCTGACAGTGACTTCCCTAACGTGCCTCAGTGCCCTGACAGCGACATCCCTAACGTGCCTCAGTGCCGTGACAGTGACATCCCTAACGTGCCTCAGTGCCCTGACAGTGACATCCCTAGCGTGCCTCAGTGCCCTGACAGTGACATCCCTAACGTGCCTCAGTGCCGTGACAGTGACACCCCTAGCGTGCCTCAGTGCCCTGACAGCGACATCCCTAACGTGCCTCAGTGCCCTGACAGCGACATCCCTAACGTGCCTCAGTGCCGTGACAGTGACATCCCTAACGTGCCTCAGTGCCCTGACAGTGACATCCCTAGCGTGCCTCAGTGCCCTGACAGTGACATCCCTAACGTGCCTCAGTGCCGTGACAGTGACACCCCTAGCGTGCCTCAGTGCCCTGACAGTGACATCCCTAACGTGCCTCAGTGCCCTGACAGCTACATCCCTAACGTGCCTCAGTGCCCTGACAGCGACATCCCTAGCGTGCCTCAGTGCCCTGACAGTGACATCCCTAACGTGACGCAGTGCCCTGACAGTGACACCCCTAGCGTGCCTCAGTGCCGTGACAGTGACATCCCTAACGTGCCTCAGTGCCCTGACAGTGACATCCCTAGCGTGCCTCAGTGCCCTGACAGTGACATCCCTAATGTGCCTCAGTGCCGTGACAGTGACACCCCTAGCGTGCCTCAGTGCCCTGACAGTGACACCCCTAACGTGCCTCAGTGCCCTGACAGCTACATCCCTAACGTGCCTCAGTGCCCTGACAGTGACATCCCTAGCGTGCCTCAGTGCCCTGACAGCGACATCCCTAACGTGCCTCAGTGCCCTGACAGTGACACCCCTAACGTGCCTCAGTGCCCTGACAGCTACATCCCTAACGTGCCTCAGTGCCCTGACAGTGACATCCCTAGCGTGCCTCAGTGCCCTGACAGCTACATCCCTAACGTGCCTCAGTGCCCTGACAGCGACATCCCTAGCGTGCCTCAGTGCCCTGACAGTGACATCCCTAACGTGACGCAGTGCCCTGACAGTGACACCCCTAGCGTGCCTCAGTGCCCTGACAGTGACATCCCTAGCGTGCCTCAGTGCCCTGACAGCTACATCCCTAACGTGCCTCAGTGCCCTGACAGCGACATCCCTAGCGTGCCTCAGTGCCCTGACAGTGACATCCCTAACGTGCCTCAGTGCCGTGACAGTGACATCCCTAGCGTGCCTCAGTACCCTGACAGTGACACCCCTAGCGTGCCTCAGTGCCCCGACAGCTACATCCCTAGCGTGCCTCAGTGCCCCGACAGCTACATCCCTAACGTGCCTCAGTGCCCCGACAGTGACACCCCTAGCGTGCCTCAGTGCCCTGACAGTGACACCCCTAGCGTGCCTCAGTGCCGACAGTGACACCCCTAGCGTGCCTCAGTGCCCTGACAGTGACACCCCTAACGTGCCTCAGTGCCCTGACAGTGACATCCCTAACGTGCCTCAGTGCCGTGACAGTGACATCCCTAACGTGCCTCAGTGCCCTGACAGTGACACCCCTAACGTGCCTCAGTACCCTGACAGCGACACCCCTAGCGTGCCTCAGTGCCCTGACAGTGACATCCCTAACGTGCCTCAGTGCCCTGACAGTGACATCCCTAGCGTGCCTCAGTGCCCTGACAGCGACATCCCTAACGTGCCTCAGTGCCCTGACAGTGACATCCCTAGCGTGCCTCAGTGCCCTGACAGCGACACCCCTAACGTGCCTCAGTGCCCTGACAGTGACATCCCTAACGTGCCTCAGTGCCCTGACAGTGACATCCCTAGCGTGCCTCAGTACCCTGACAGTGACACCCCTAGCGTGCCTCAGTGCCGTGACAGTGACATCCCTAACGTGCCTCAGTACCCTGACAGTGACTTCCCTAACGTGCCTCAGTGCCCTGACAGCGACACCCCTAGCGTGCCTCAGTGCCCTGACAGTGACATCCCTAACGTGCCTCAGTACCCTGACAGTGACTTCCCTAACGTGCCTCAGTGCCCTGACAGCGACACCCCTAGCGTGCCTCAGTGCCCTGACAGTGACATCCCTAACATGCCTCAGTGCCCTGACAGTGACACCCCTAACGTGCCTCAGTGCCCTGACAGCGACACCCCTAGCGTGCCTCAGTGCCCTGACAGTGACATCCCTAACGTGCCTCAGTACCCTGACAGTGACTTCCCTAACGTGCCTCAGTGCCCTGACAGCGACACCCCTAGCGTGCCTCAGTGCCCTGACAGTGACATCCCTAACGTGCCTCAGTGCCCTGACAGTGACTTCCCTAACGTGCCTCAGTGCCCTGACAGCGACATCCCTAACGTGCCTCAGTGCCGTGACAGTGACATCCCTAACGTGCCTCAGTGCCCTGACAGTGACATCCCTAGCGTGCCTCAGTGCCCTGACAGTGACATCCCTAACGTGCCTCAGTGCCGTGACAGTGACACCCCTAGCGTGCCTCAGTGCCCTGACAGCGACATCCCTAACGTGCCTCAGTGCCCTGACAGCGACATCCCTAACGTGCCTCAGTGCCGTGACAGTGACATCCCTAACGTGCCTCAGTGCCCTGACAGTGACATCCCTAGCGTGCCTCAGTGCCCTGACAGTGACATCCCTAACGTGCCTCAGTGCCGTGACAGTGACACCCCTAGCGTGCCTCAGTGCCCTGACAGTGACATCCCTAACGTGCCTCAGTGCCCTGACAGCTACATCCCTAACGTGCCTCAGTGCCCTGACAGCGACATCCCTAGCGTGCCTCAGTGCCCTGACAGTGACATCCCTAACGTGACGCAGTGCCCTGACAGTGACACCCCTAGCGTGCCTCAGTGCCCTGACAGTGACATCCCTAGCGTGCCTCAGTGCCCTGACAGCTACATCCCTAACGTGCCTCAGTGCCCTGACAGCGACATCCCTAGCGTGCCTCAGTGCCCTGACAGTGACATCCCTAACGTGCCTCAGTGCCGTGACAGTGACATCCCTAGCGTGCCTCAGTACCCTGACAGTGACACCCCTAGCGTGCCTCAGTGCCCCGACAGCTACATCCCTAGCGTGCCTCAGTGCCCCGACAGCTACATCCCTAACGTGCCTCAGTGCCCCGACAGTGACACCCCTAGCGTGCCTCAGTGCCCTGACAGTGACACCCCTAGCGTGCCTCAGTGCCGACAGTGACACCCCTAGCGTGCCTCAGTGCCCTGACAGTGACACCCCTAACGTGCCTCAGTGCCCTGACAGTGACATCCCTAACGTGCCTCAGTGCCGTGACAGTGACATCCCTAACGTGCCTCAGTGCCCTGACAGTGACACCCCTAACGTGCCTCAGTACCCTGACAGCGAAACCCCTAGCGTGCCTCAGTGCCCTGACAGTGACATCCCTAACGTGCCTCAGTGCCCTGACAGTGACATCCCTAGCGTGCCTCAGTGCCCTGACAGCGACATCCCTAACGTGCCTCAGTGCCCTGACAGTGACATCCCTAGCGTGCCTCAGTGCCCTGACAGCGACACCCCTAACGTGCCTCAGTGCCCTGACAGTGACATCCCTAACGTGCCTCAGTGCCCTGACAGTGACATCCCTAGCGTGCCTCAGTACCCTGACAGTGACACCCCTAGCGTGCCTCAGTGCCGTGACAGTGACATCCCTAACGTGCCTCAGTACCCTGACAGTGACTTCCCTAACGTGCCTCAGTGCCCTGACAGCGACACCCCTAGCGTGCCTCAGTGCCCTGACAGTGACATCCCTAACGTGCCTCAGTACCCTGACAGTGACTTCCCTAACGTGCCTCAGTGCCCTGACAGCGACACCCCTAGCGTGCCTCAGTGCCCTGACAGTGACATCCCTAACATGCCTCAGTGCCCTGACAGTGACTTCCCTAACGTGCCTCAGTGCCCTGACAGCGACATCCCTAACGTGCCTCAGTGCCGTGACAGTGACATCCCTAACGTGCCTCAGTGCCCTGACAGTGACATCCCTAGCGTGCCTCAGTGCCCTGACAGTGACATCCCTAACGTGCCTCAGTGCCGTGACAGTGACACCCCTAGCGTGCCTCAGTGCCCTGACAGCGACATCCCTAACGTGCCTCAGTGCCCTGACAGCGACATCCCTAACGTGCCTCAGTGCCGTGACAGTGACATCCCTAACGTGCCTCAGTGCCCTGACAGTGACATCCCTAGCGTGCCTCAGTGCCCTGACAGTGACATCCCTAACGTGCCTCAGTGCCGTGACAGTGACACCCCTAGCGTGCCTCAGTGCCCTGACAGTGACACCCCTAACGTGCCTCAGTGCCCTGACAGCTACATCCCTAACGTGCCTCAGTGCCCTGACAGCTACATCCCTAACGTGCCTCAGTGCCCTGACAGCTACATCCCTAGCGTGCCTCAGTGCCCTGACAGCTACATCCCTAGCGTGCCTCAGTGCCCTGACAGTGACATCCCTAGCGTGCCTCAGTGCCCTGACAGTGACATCCCTAACGTGCCTCAGTGCCGTGACAGTGACACCCCTAGCGTGCCTCAGTGCCCTGACAGTGACACCCCTAACGTGCCTCAGTGCCCTGACAGCTACATCCCTAACGTGCCTCAGTGCCCTGACAGTGACATCCCTAGCGTGCCTCAGTGCCCTGACAGTGACATCCCTAGCGTGCCTCAGTGCCCTGACAGTGACATCCCTAACGTGCCTCAGTGCCGTGACAGTGACATCCCTAGCGTGCCTCAGTACCCTGACAGTGACACCCCTAGCGTGCCTCAGTGCCCCGACAGCTACATCCCTAGCGTGCCTCAGTGCCCCGACAGCTACATCCCTAACGTGCCTCAGTGCCCCGACAGTGACACCCCTAGCGTGCCTCAGTGCCCTGACAGTGACACCCCTAGCGTGCCTCAGTGCCGACAGTGACACCCCTAGCGTGCCTCAGTGCCCTGACAGTGACACCCCTAACGTGCCTCAGTGCCCTGACAGTGACATCCCTAACGTGCCTCAGTGCCCTGACAGTGACATCCCTAGCGTGCCTCAGTGCCCTGACAGTGACATCCCTAGCGTGCCTCAGTGCCCTGACAGTGACATCCCTAACGTGCCTCAGTGCCGTGACAGTGACATCCCTAGCGTGCCTCAGTACCCTGACAGTGACACCCCTAGCGTGCCTCAGTGCCCCGACAGCTACATCCCTAACGTGCCTCAGTGCCCCGACAGTGACACCCCTAGCGTGCCTCAGTACCCTGACAGTGACACCCCTAGCGTGCCTCAGTGCCCCGACAGCTACATCCCTAGCGTGCCTCAGTGCCCTGACAGTGACACCCCTAGCGTGCCTCAGTGCCGACAGTGACACCCCTAGCGTGCCTCAGTGCCCTGACAGTGACACCCCTAACGTGCCTCAGTGCCCTGACAGTGACATCCCTAACGTGCCTCAGTGCCGTGACAGTGACATCCCTAACGTGCCTCAGTGCCCTGACAGTGACACCCCTAACGTGCCTCAGTACCCTGACAGCGACACCCCTAGCGTGCCTCAGTGCCCTGACAGTGACATCCCTAACGTGCCAACGTGCCTCAGTGCCCTGACAGTGACATCCCTAGCGTGCCTCAGTGCCCTGACAGTGACATCCCTAACGTGCCTCAGTGCCCTGACAGTGACATCCCTAACGTGCCTCAGTGCCCTGACAGTGACATCCCTAGCGTGCCTCAGTGCCCTGACAGTGACATCCCTAGCGTGCCTCAGTGCCCTGACAGCGACATCCCTAACGTGCCTCAGTACCCTGACAGTGACATCCCTAACGTGCCTCAGTGCCCTGACAGTGACATCCCTAACGTGCCTCAGTGCCCTGACAGTGACTTCCCTAACGTGCCTCAGTGCCCTGACAGTGACATCCCTAGCGTGCCTCAGTACCCTGACAGTGACATCCCTAACGTGCCTCAGTGCCCTGACAGTGACATCCCTAGCGTGCCTCAGTGCCCTGACAGTGCCATCCCTAACGTGCCTCAGTGCCCTGACAGTGACATCCCTAACGTGCCTCAGTGCCCTGACAGTGACATCCCTAGCGTGCCTCAGTACCCTGACAGTGACATCCCTAACGTGCCTCAGTGCCCTGACAGTGACATCCCTAGCGTGCCTCAGTGCCCTGACAGTGACATCCCTAACGTGCCTCAGTGCCCTGACAGTGACATCCCTAGCGTGCCTCAGTGCCGACAGTGACACCCCTAGCGTGCCTCAGTGCCCTGACAGTGACATCCCTAACGTGCCTCAGTGCCCTGACAGTGACATCCCTAACGTGCCTCAGTGCCCTGACAGTGACACCCGTAGCGTGCCTCAGTGCCATCCCTAGCGTGCCTCAGTGCCTTGACAGTGACACCCCTAACGTGCTTCAGTTCCGACAGTGACATCCCTAACGTGCCCTGACAGCGACACCCCTAGCGTGCCTCAGTGCCCTGACTGTGGCACCCCTAGCGTGTATCAGTGCCTACAGTGACATCACTTGCGTGCCTCAGTGCCCTCACAGTGACACCACCTAGCGTGCCTCAGTGCCCTGACAATGACATCCCTAGCGAGCCTCAGTGCCCTGACAGTGACGTGTTCAGTGACACCCCTTCCGTTTTCTCGCTCAGGCCCATGGGAAGAGAAACACAAGCCAGGCACCATGACGTCAGCGCGCCGCCACGCAGAAACCTGGCAGCGAAGTACCCGGAAGTCCGCTGCTCTCGGAGGGAGAGGGGCCTCCCTCTCTAGGCGGAAGCTCGGGTTGCCAGGGCGAGCGCTGACGCAAGCGGAAGTGTCACGGAAGAGGTAATGGCGGCGGTGGTGAGTGAGGCCGGCTCCCCGGTGCAGGACGAGCTGGTCCGCTCGGTGACCCTGTACCGCCGCCGGCCCCGGCTCCTCAGCGGCACCGTGCTGCCCTTCGCCCTGCTCTACCCGACCTGGCTGTACGCCTGGACCGCGGTGTACGGGACGTCCGAGTACCCGGAGGCTGGGCTCATCACCCTGGCTGTCCTCGGGCTCGTGCACGTGCTCACCGTGCTGACCGGGCTGTGGTCCGTGCACGCGCACTGCGCGCTCACCTGCACCAAGGTCAGTAATTGGGGGGGGGGGGGGGGGGATATGGGGGTCAGGTGATGTTGCTGAGGTCAATTGGGGGTCATGGTGGGTCAAGTAATACCAGAGAGGTCTCATGTGGGGGTTGATCAGCTAATCAAAAGTCTAATGTTAGAATGGGGAACTTGTGACTGTCGCTGACCGGTCCAATGAGGGGGGGGGGGGTGGGTATGGTGACAGCCATTGACGCATCCTATGTTGGGGGTGAGTCTGGTGACGGTTGCTGATGGGCCCAATGGGGTGTGGGAGAGTCTAATGGCGGTCACTGACGTGTCCATTGGGGGATTGGGGGTGAGTCTATTGACGGTCGCTGATGGGTCCAATGGGGGGGAGAGTCTTGGCAGTCGCTGACGCGTCCAATGGGGGGGTTGAATCGGGTGACTGTGGCTGACGTGTCCAATGGGGCGGTGAGTCGGATGACAGTTGCTGATGAGTCCAATGTGGGGGTGAGTCTGGTGATGGCCATTGACGCCTCCAATGCAGGGGAGAGGGAGTTTGGTGATAGGTACTGACAATCTAATGAGGGGGGGGGGATGAGTCTGGAGACGGCCATTGACGCGTCCAATGGGGGTTGGTGAGTCTGGCTATTATCGTTGACACGTGCAATGGGGGTGGGTGAATTTGGTGACGGTCGCTTACGAGTCCAATTGGGGTGTGTGTGGTGATGACCATTGACGCATCCAGTGGGCGGTGAGTCTGGTGACGGTCGCTGGTGGGTCCGTGTGTGGGATATGGGGTCTGGTGATGATGCTGAGGTCAATTGCTGGTCATGGTGGGTCAAGTAATGCCAGAGAGATTTCGTGGGGTAGTCAGCTGATGACATTGGGTCATGTCTAAAATTGGAATTGGGGCCTGTTCATGGAAGGTAACGGGTCCAATGGGGGGAGTGTGTGAGTGGTAACGGGTCCAATAGGGGGGAGTGTCTGGTGACGGTCGCTGACGTGCCCAATGGGGGGGTGGAGCGGCAGTCTGGTGGCGGCCAATGACGTGTCCAGTGTTGTGGGGGGGGGGGGGAGGGGGAATGAATCTGCTGACGGGTCCAATGGGGGAAATTAGTCTGGTTACGGCCATTGGTGTCTCCAATGTTGGAGACGGAGTGGAGGGGTGATTCTTGTGACGGTCACTGATGGGTCCAATGAGGCAGGGTGGGAGTAGGAGTGGTAGTGGGGGGAGGGGGGTTATGTAAGTCTGGCGATGGTTGCTGACTGGTCCAGTGGGGGGATGGTTGTTATGGTGACGGTCGCTGACTGGTTCAGCAGGGGGTGGGTAGGGTCTGATGACCATCGCTGAATGGTTGGCTTGATGCTATTAGTGGTATACTGAAGTAAAGGGATGAGTGGGTGCTGTCTAAGGGCCGAGCATCTCAAGGATTAGGTGACGCATAACTTAATTACCAGGGTAATGAGGCATTTCAGTTGACTGGTAATATTGCTCCTTCTGGCTCATGTAATGTCATTCGTAGAATACAGAAGTATAGGGTGAACCGCTCCAATGGGATATTGTGACACATAAGGTAATGAGGCACCTCCAATTGATAGGTGACATCTGTAGTGGGCCATTGATGTTCTGTTTAGGGTTCGGAGATGAGCTGTTAACATCAAACAGTGACATGTCACCTTGGGGTCAGGTGGCACGTGATGTCATTACCAGACCAGTGTCCCCTACGGTTAATTAGTAAGTGCTGTGAGGCTCCTCAAGAGTCACGTGAGGCCACGAATGTACATGAGCTGGTGACTAAAGGAACCTCGGGTGACCTCAATACCAGGGCTATAGGGCACCTCAGATGACCGGTTCTTGGCAGGGATATGGCGACCCTTCAATGTAAGTCAGTAGGGCAACCGGAGCACAGGTGATGTCGGCTTCAATGCCATTTGACATCTCTAGTGACTGGGGTGGGGGTTAGACGACAGGTTACTTGTAGATCAATGAGGTGACGGGTGATGTCACTTTCAGGGGAGATGCTGTTATTATTCTCAGACATTCCCTGGGTCATCAGTAGGGTATCACACAGTGGGGCATCACACAGTGGGACCTCTCACAGTGGGGCCTCTCACAGTGGGGCCTCTCACAGTGGGGCCTCTCACAGTGGGGCCTCTCACAGTGGGGCCTCTCACAGTGGGGCCTCTCACAGTGGGGCCTCTCACAGTGGGGCCTCTCACAGTGGGGCCTCTCACAGTGGGGCCTCTCACAGTGGGACATCTCACAGTGGGACATCTCACAGTGGGACATCTCACAGTGGGACATCTCACAGTGGGACATCTCACAGTGGGACATCTCACAGTGGGACATCTCACAGTGGGACATCTCACAGTGGGACATCTCACAGTGGGACATCTCACAGTGGGACATCTCACAGTGGGACATCTCACATCGGGACATCACACATCGTCTGCAGTATAACGTGCTTGTGTTGCGGAGTACAAATGCATTATCCTTTGGGGTCTTGCGTAATGGTGAACACTAAAAACTGCCAGAAATCCTGGTTTTTGCTTTTGACCACTACAAGTTGCAGTTAGCCGTGTATTTTTAACCCTTGTACTGCCCTCAAAGCGGTTAAAACCACCCCAGAACGTACTCCTGATCTTCTTCTTTCAGGAGCCGAACCCTCACAAAGCAACGTTGGCCAAGGTTGTGCCGACGCCAAACAACGGGTCTGCAGAGCTGGTGCCGCTGGTTCAGGAGCAGGTCAGGACCGGTCTGTTGGTGTTTCAGAGAGATGGATTCATGTCGCTTTGATCAAACTATCGGTTCCTTTGTACCTTGCAAAAAATCACCATGATGTCGGCGTGTGTGCATCTGTCTATATGTATCTGTGTCTGTGTGTATCTATATCTATGTGTCTGTGTCTGTGTGCATCTGTCTATATGTATCTGTGTCTGTGTGCATCTGTCTATATGTATCTGTGTCTGTGTGTATCTATATCTATATATATATCTATAGCTCGCTAGCTCTCTTGGAATCCAGTGGAGTTACAATTTGTTCCCCCAACGATAGTCATTTCTTCTTGCTCTGTTATTTTGTGTGTGTGTGTATGTATGTATGTATGTATATATTATATATATGTGTGTGTGTGTGTGTGTGTATATATGTGTGTGTGTGTGTATATATATGTGTGTGTGTGTGTATGTATGTATGTATGTATGTATTTATATTTTATTAAAAAATGAATAGACTATGCCGCTCTGTGGCTAATGAAATGCTTTTATTTGTGCGAGCTTTCGAATTACACTGGTCTCTTCTTCCGGCGATGTTACATTGAATGAAGCAAGAAAGGTCTTTACTTAAAAACAGTGCAACTTGGAATGTATCTGACTAGAGCCTATCCCTCCCCCTTGTGCAGTAGGCACAGCATGCATATATATTTATATATAACAATAGCAGGCATGCCAAGCCACACCTTGGAGTGCCTGCTTCTGTGTTTATATGTATATACACACATACATACACAACACACCAACCCACCCGGTGTGTTTATAACAGATGCACCCAGACCGAATCTTATGTTTTGCCTCAGTCACTTTTATTGAGTAGGTTTTTTTCCCCGATCTCCTGTAAAGCAGATAGTCCCCCGGAGCTGACCCGCTGACCTGGGAGGGGTCTCATATTGTGACTGAGTTTGAAGCAGGGGAGCCTGTTATGTTTTGTACCAATTTTCTTGGAAGGGAATTTCATGATTGGGTTTCCATAGGTTGGTGTCCCACTCCTGGGGGGACTGCTTGTAGGCTTAGGTCTTCGGGGTCTTTGACGCGTCCTCCGTCAGGATTCAGAACGTCCGTCTCTTCCTCCCTTCGGCCAAAAGGCCTGCAAGAACGTCCAAGTCTTTGCCGTTTTCCCTCCGAAGAGGGACGGTGACTAGCCGTAGTGCGTGGGTCGTGCCGGAGCACCCCTACCCCGATGGGCCGGGGCGGGTTGAAAAATGTCGTCGTCGTCCCCCTTAGCCAGAAGGCCCAGGAACGACGTGAATGAGGAAAGTAAATCCTTGGCATCAAGGGTCCAATGCTGGGAAACTGTTCCACGTACCAGTGTGTAGCTGCGTTAGGGCCTCACCTTACCCACTGTGAGCTTCACACAGACGGTAGGGTACTAAGAGCCCCCCTCCCCTGGGACTTCTCCAGCCGGGCTGCATGGATCCAAGATATTTGGGGCTGATCCCACCTCTCGATCAGGCCAAAGGACTGGAGAAGTCACAGAGGGGGGTGTTCTTAGTACAGACTGGATGCACACAACACTTTAAGGATATTGATGCAAAAGTCCAAAGGGAAATCGTCGAACTTTCCACAGGAAAATCTATAAGATAAAAGCAAAAATCACACACTCCATAGTGTAAAACTGTAAAAATCATGCACAAGAGGACAATATAAGATCGCATGTCAGAGCGACACGGAGTCCTGCTTTAAACTGTTGTTTATTTGGCTTGCATACCTATGCGTAGGACCAAAATATGTTTACTGAAAACAAGGGTACCTGTTGTTGCAATATCTGACAGGACCATCTGAACTCAAACTAGTCTGGGCAGCCAGCATGCAGGTTTCGTCTTCCGCTTGATATGTTATGTAGAGGAAGCAGCAGGGGTGGAAGCCATAGTAGCAGACTGATTTTATTTCCTTTTTAAATATTATTTCAATATCACAAGTCAATAGAGATTAGGGAAGATCGTACAGCGAAAAAGTTCCAATCATATCAAAACATATTCATACATAATATTACAACGGTAAATTAGCTTGAAAAAAGACGTATGCCTTTGCTGATTTGTAACAATGGTGTGACACACACACACACACTTATATTGATCTGTCATTAGGTCACTTTCATCCTATGTAGTACTGACCGTATAAACCACTAAACATGTCTGGTCTCTTTACGCCTATGTCGGACTGACCCTTTAACCAAGTCACTGTCATTGGGTCACTTTGCTTCTACGTGGGACTGACCCTTCAACCCACTAAACACGTCCCTGTCATTAGGTCACTTTGCTCCTACGTGGGATGGACTCTTTAACTCATTAAACACGTCCCTGTCATTAGGTCACTTTGCTCCTACGTGGGATGGAATCTTTAACTCATTAAACACGTCCCTGTCATTAGGTCACTTTGCTCCTACGTGGGATGGACTCTTTAACTCATTAAACACGTCCCTGTCATTAGGTCACTTTGCTCCTACGTGGGATGGAATCTTTAACTCATTAAACACGTCCCTGTCATTAGGTCACTTTGCACCTATGTCGGACTGACCCTTGAAACAATCGAACTGATCACTGTCATTAGGTCACTTTGCTCCTAAGTGGGATTGACCCGTGAAATCTATTAAATAGGTTACTGTCATTAAGTTAACCTGGTTCTACACGGCATTGCACTTGTAACTCCGCTTCTGCTCTAACACCCCTCTCCCCTCAGCAAGAAGATGGGCAGGAGACGCTTTCCTTCGAATTCCAGAAGATCAAGTATTCGTACGACGCTGAGGAGAAGAAAGGCTTTCTCCCTGTGGCGTTCCCCGTGGAGTGTCCCCTCTCCCACTACCAGAGCGCCAAGGGCTACCAAGAGGACGCCGACATTAAATCTGCTGAGAAGAAATACGGAATAAACAAGTAGGTGACATTTAATGCAGCAGTTAAAGCTGCTGTATTTTTATTTATTTTCCCCTTTAATGTGTGCATCTCTAGAATCCACACAATGATAAGTAATTAGCGAAGTTGCCGACCGATGCGTTCCCCTGTGATCGATCGGTGAAGATTCGGCTCGTGGTTCACTAAATGGCTGTCAGTGCAGCAGGAGAGGACCCAGGACGCAAAGTTCTGTGGGGAAGATCATGTGACCAGGCAGTCACTAGATACAATGGGTGCACTGCTAGAGAGTGGGCAGGGCTCAAAAAGGTTCGTGCCAGAGCCTGTTTCAGACGAGGAAGGGGGTGTGACTTTGTAAATGGTTGCTATAGAAACAGAAAAATGCTTGTTACAGTATAATACATTAAAAATGTAATTCAGAGTTGTTTAAAAAGAAACAAAAATGCTACAAGTATTTTCACATAGTACAGAACTGATTTAAAAAAAAAAAGAAACACATGTAGGATATTGCTTGGTCTGCAGCTTTAACGCCAATGAGGGCCGAGTCGTCATCGGCGCGAATGGAAGCTTTTTTTTTAAGCCGATTTACATTGCGTCTGACCTTGAATTAGCCTCGGCCTCCAATTGTCAAGGGCAGTCTACACCCCAGTTAAGAATACCGTGAATCGGGAAGTTTTCATGTCAGGTGATAAACTGTTCGTGCGGTTTAACATATCGGGACAGGATTATATACCCATCAAATAATCCAGTGAGCTCACCCAAAGTACCGGATTCCCTCTGAGCCGACGTGCCCTGGGTTCTCCGGCTCTCTGCTGTCACCTCCCATTTGATGTCGTGTCGCTCTGCCTGTGACATTTGGTGACAGCAGGAGAAGGGTTAATTGAAGCCAGTGTGATTTCTGAATTGGTTTCTTTAGCAGTGACGTATCCCCAGTGTGTTGCAGTATCGCTGCTGATATTTCATCTAGTTCTATCCCGTCTTCCATTTGGAGGAGGGAAAGTGCGGTGACATGGTAGATGGAATTCAAGTGACTCGGAAGCCATTTTGTCTGTGCGGAATCCATTTTGACGTGTCAGATGCGTTAGAAATCCGTTTTGTAAGGAAATTGTGAAATTGACTGAAAAGGTAATAGAAAGTGATACGACGTTGCAGCTCTCTATTGCCCGCCAAAGCGAGCCGGATTCCGCGGCCATTTTGTGTCCACTGGGCAAGGTCGCACAACTGCTCGTAGCCGAGATCCAAGTGGTTCCTGGAGGCCAGGGGACCACGGATCACTTAAATCTTCCCCCTGCACCCCTCTACCCCCCTGCCCCCCCGGGACTAGACGTTTAATATGAAGCAAGAGTTGCTTTTCCCTTCAGTAGAGGTGGGATTCGAATATCAAAGCAACAGTATGAAAGGAGTTACACTGCAGAGCACTTTCCCTTTCCGTTAAGAATATGATTGTAAGCTCTCCGGGGCAGGGATTTCCCCCTTCCTACTGTCTGATCTAATTTGTTGCATGTAATTCCCTGTACAGGATTATCACGCTCGCAAAACGCCATGTGTATGTGTATATTTATGTATGTGTATGTGTGTATGTATGTGTATGTATATATGTGTGTGTGTGTGTGTGTGTGTGTGTGTGTGTGTGTGTGTGTGTACACACACATATACACACACACATATACACACATACACATATACACACATACACATATACACACATACACATATACACACACATATACACACATACACATACATATACACACACACATATACACACACACATATACACACACACATATACACACACACATATACACACACATATACACACATACACATACACACACACACACACACACACACACACACATACATACACACATACACACACACACATACACACATACACACACACACATACACACACACACATACACACACACATATACACATACATATACACACACACACACATACGCACACACACATATGCACACACGCGCACACATATGCACACACACACGCGCACACACACACACATACACGATGCAAAGTATGACTGGAAATATAACGGTGTCTCTTACTTCCCCACAGGGCGGAGATGGTGGTTCCTGATTTCTTACATCTGTTTAAGGAGCGAGCGATCGCCCCCTTCTTTGTTTTCCAGGTAAAATCTTAGTGCACACGTTGCTTTGAAATGCCGCCCGCTGTATTTTCTTTCAGAGAATAGGAACATGGTTGAAAATCTTTTGCAGTTGTGTTATCTTCCAACAGTACCCTCCTTTTCTTCTGCTATTAGCATTTGTGTCAAATATAGCAAATGCAAATAAAACTTGTGAGCACATTCACCTGTCTCAGACAGTTCTGCAGCGCTGCTTTTCCCCCTTATCTCTTGGCAAACAGTGCTTCCACTGCAGCAAGGGATTCTGGGAAATGACGTGCAAAAGAGCAAACAATGTCACCTTTTGGCTTCTTATCCATTTTAACATGGATCCTTATAAGTTTATTACACAGCTTTTCAGCACAGCATGGGTTAAAGAAGTGCACAGCCAGTGACCCTACTCACAGACAGCTTTTTTTTAAATGTATTTTTTATTCCCTTCGCGGTGAACTCGAGCCGTTTCAGGGGCTTGGTTGCTTTTGCTTGAGACTGTCCTCCCGAAGTCGAACAAGTCCTGTTACTGCTCCCAGGGATCTTCAGTCTGATGCCCAAGAAGGTCCCGAGGATTTCTTGTCGCCGTCCTCCGTCAAGGTTCTGGACATCCTCCTCTTACTTTCTTCGGCCAGAAAGGCCCGCAAGAAAGTCCAAGACTTTGGTGTTTGGCCGGAGCCTACTCGCCCGGGTCGTTTTCTCTCCGAAGAGAGACGGTGACGAGCCGTGCATAACTGCATCTCCCCCCGCACACACAAACACAAAGAAAGTGCTATGTGTAAAGTGGGTGCTACAGCGACCATAGCAGGACACCAAGTGCTGCGTGTCTGTGCCGGAGCACCCCAGCCCCGATGGGCCAGGCGGGTTAAAAAATGTTGTCTCTCCTTAGCCAGAAGACCAAGGACCGACGTGAATGAGGGAAGTAAATCCGTAGAATCAAGGGTCCAATGCTGGGAACTGTTCCACGTACCAGTGTGTAGCTGCGTTAGGGCCTCACACAGACGGTACTGTACTAAGAACCCCCCTCTGTGACTTCTCCAGCCGGGGTGCATGGACCCAAGAAAATCTTGGGCTCACCTCACCTCTCGATCAGGCCAGAGGACCAAATGTGTGCCACTGTCCACCCTACTCCTGCGCCACAGGTAGAATAGACACTACACTTAATGTTAGCCAGATGGCTGAGAAGTGATTAAGAACTCTAGAAATGATCCCTGAAAGTATAGACGGCTGTTTTGACCTTTTGGGTCTCATCAGTGTGAGGCTGGTTATACTGGCTCAGCCATGTGAAGCTGGAAGTGGCTACAACCAGACCCAAAACAAGTTATGGCGAGTTAAAAAAACAAAACAAACTTCCACCGTGCAGTGAATAAAAATATCACTTGTGAGCAAATTCCTGTGTCTCCGGCAGATCCTCAAACCTGCCTTTCCCCCTTATCTCTCGGCATGCAAATCTTCTCCTGCAGCCCAGGGATTCTGGGTAATGACATGCAAATGAGCAGGAGACGACAAATGCGGTCGCCACGGGGCGACTGCATTTTGTCCGCTGTCGACTGCATACCTGCGGCGGCGTCTCCTTCTGCAAATTCTTCTTTTCCCCCTTGCAGCTTCAGTTAAAATGGCTGCGCGGCGTCAAACGACTGACTTTTGGGGGGGGGGGACGACGAGTGGGTTTTTGCCCAGTTTGTCGAGCCCTGCAAATGAGCACACCGCGTGTCACTTTTTGCTACAAGTCAATAGGTGTTATTTGGATGCTTTTGTCTCTTTGATGGTATATTATAAATGGCATTTTTTTCTAGGCCTCTGAATAGGGGAGTGTTTATCAATCAGGTGTTTTCATTACCTTTTTAATAACACCCTGCCACTATCACAAAGCCAGTAGAGATATGGGGAATGCCTGTGCCAACTCTTCAATAATTTTTTTTTTTTTTTAAGTTTACCGTTTTACAACAAAATATAAATTTTGTTTGCATCTGAGGTAACATTATTATAACGTAACATATGTATGTAACAAAGTGCAAATTAAGAGACAAAACAACAGGGTGGGGGTTTTTCTCTCTCAAAGTTTGATAATTGTGGACGGGGCGAGAATTTGTTGTTTGTGCCAACTCTTGTTGAACACTTTTTCTAACGAAAGAGAGCAGCCAGAGGCCATCAAACCCCTCCCAGGTCTTGGTTCCCAATAGACGAACTAACAAACTTTAAAAAAATAATACTTGGTCTTTGAATTGGGTAAAAAGGCATCAACCAGATGTGACCCCTTAAACATGTCACTCCCAGGAGGTAGAGGTGAAAGGTTTTCTACTGACTTCTATCACGCAGACACGCGCATACATAGGCACACACGCATACATAGGCAGGCACACGTGCATACACAGGCAAACGCGTACGCAGACACAGGCAGGCACACCGCATGTGCATACACAGCCACACGCATATGCAGACACAGGCAGGCACACAAGCATACACAGGCACAGGTGCACGCATACTCAGGCAGGCACACGTGCAGACACAGGCACACACATACGCAGACACAGGCAGGCATATGTAGACGCAGGCACACGCGCATACACAGGCACACGCATACATACTCAATTTAGGTAAGTAAGTTCAAAATGAAAAAAAAAAATTATGTGAGCCATGGCAGTTTCATGGCCAAGATATAACTGGTTGATTTTTATTTATTTAAGGTATGTTAATGTGACATGCACTCTGCATTTGTAATTTGCAAGTGCCATACATTATTTTAATTTATTGGTATTTATATTCAACATTGTGAATATTTGTCAACACCTGTCATGTATTATGTTCACAAGCAATAAAGACGTGTAAAAAACCCCAAAATAAAACAAACCCCATGCCAGTGTGGCAGACAACCTTGTTTACAAGACGCTGAAGTAACGTCCCTGTGTTACCCGCAGGTGTTCTGCGTGGGGCTCTGGTGCCTGGATGAGTACTGGTATTACAGCGTGTTCACGCTCTTCATGCTGGTGGCGTTCGAGGCCTCCCTTGTCCAACAGCAGATGAGGAACCTGTCGGAGATCAGGAAGATGGGGAACAAGCCGTACATGATACAGGTTAGAGGGAGGCGGCTGTCTGTGGCATGTACCGAAGTCTGAGGGGAGGCCAGGAGAGGTGTTTACCTACGTTTGTGTGTGAGTGCGTGTGTGTGTGTGTGTGTGTGTGTATGTGTGTGTGTGTGTATATATGTTTGTGTGTGTGTGTGTATATATGTTTGTGTGTGTGTGTGTATATATATATATATGTGTGTGTGTGTGTGTGTGTGTATATATATGTGTGTGTGTGTGTGTGTGTGTGTGTGTGTGTGTGTGTGTGTATTTATCTGTCTCTCTCGATTTATATCTATTTCTCTCGATCTATATCTCTCGATCTAGATATCTCTCTCTCTCGATCTGTGTATGTATGAATTAATAGTTGTTTTTTTATATATGCATTATGGGACTACATTTGCACCGATCTTTAATGATGAACATAATTGTAAACATGGCGTGTCATAGGAGGGGCTCCAGCTGGGGTTGCGTGAGTGAAAATGTCGTTCCTTAGGTGTATAGAAACCGGAAATGGAGGCCGATCTCCAGCGATGAAATTCTGCCGGGAGATATCGTATCCATAGGTAAAAAAAAAAAAACGTTTCTTCCGTCTTGTTCTAGCTGCTTATGGTACAAGATAATAATAATTCCTCAATCTATTATCATCGCTTATTTGTAAAGCGCCAACAGATACTACAGCGCGGTACAGTGTGTAGAGAGTGACATCCCATAAGGACAAACGAGCGCCAACAGATACAGAAGGTAATGAGGGCCACTGCTCCTAAACGCTTACAATGGAGAAGAGATACTTGGACACAGGAGGGGGAGCTCAACTTCGACTGTCCCTTTCACCACAAGATACCGGAGACCTACAGTATTGCATGTAAAATAGTCCTCTCTGAGTGACCGACCGACAGAACGGACCTAGGGGCCCATTGGGACATGGTACAGCGATAAGGAAGAAGGTAGAAATAGCTGCACTCTTGGTGTCCAAAAGATCCTCAGATCTTAGATTCACATGAAGGAGGGTGAACTTTGTGCCCCGAAACGTTGTGCTGTTGCTGGTCTCGTCGGAATACAAATAAACAATCTGAAGGTCTTTTGAAGGTCACGAAGAGTGCGTATTTCTCCTTTATCGCCGTAACATGGTGCTGGTGTGGGGAATCCCGTCATGACGCGTAAACATTATTGGAATAATGGGAGTGCAGGGACAGTACTAATCTTTTCCATTAGGACATGGTGACAAAGGAAGGAGGGTAACCATGGCGCACACATTGTGTCCCTCTCACTTCAGAGGGATATAAAAAGGGACGCTATGGGGCATGAAGTCTGACCCTTCCACCACAGACGTGTCTCAGTCTGTCCTGCCCACTGCAGGGTGACGGGGACAGACAATGTGTGGCTCAATCAGAAAAAACATTAATGTACGAGTTGTATTTTAGATTATAGCAACTAAAAATATCATTCACATTCACGTGTCTGACAGATCTGCAGTGCTGCTTTCACTCATTACCTATTGGCAAACAATGCTTCCACAACCGCCAGGGATTCTGGGTAATGACATGCAAATGAGCACACACACTCACCTTTTGCTCCAAATGCATTATAACATGGGTCCCTATAAGCGTACGCCTGCTGTATTGCACAGCTTTTTCTGCACAGCCTGGGATACAGAAGTGCAGAACCAGTAACCCTACTATCAGGCGGCTATTACGACCTTTTGGGTCTCATCCGTGTGAGGCGGGTTATATATTTGAGATATTAGAGACTTAAAAATGACACGTCGGCATTTTGTGAGCATTTGTAGCATCTGTACTGTCCTGTCCTGTGTAATCCTCTATCTAATGACCTTCCCTTACGTGGAAAGAGGGATACACTGTGACAAAACGGACTCGGCAGCTGCGGTGACATGAGCAAAGCCGACACGGCACGGCCACCAGTGGGAGATTCTTGGGCTGCACGGCAATGTCGGTAATTGTACTGTTTCCCGATCGCAGGCCGGTCAGCGAGTGAGAATTTGGTTCCTTGCGACGTGCTGCTGCTTCGAGGGCGCTGCATAGTGGATGAGGCCATGCTGACGGGGGAATCCGTCCCTCAGATGAAGGTGAGGTGTTTTTCATAGAGCATCAGTGCTACGTTGTCAGGCAGACTGCTCCTACCTACGACTGACCTGACCTGTTAACGCAAAGTGTCCTATGGTGACTTGGTCAATGGGGCAGTCCTCACTGACATTGACAGGGATGGGTTGAAGGGTCAGTCCCACGTAGGAGGGAAGTGACCTTATGACAGGGACGTGTTTAATGGGTTAAAGCAGGTGTGCGCAAACTGGGGGGCGCAAGATTTGCTAGGGGTGGACGCGGCGGATACAGAGGCCCTGTGCGCTTCCCCAGGGCATTTAACTTAACATCCCTTACCTGCTACCAGCCGGGTCTTCGGCGACACGTCGCCATGGCAACGCACATCAAATAATGCTGCGGGGTCACATGACTTGCGCCGGGTCGTAGGAGAGGGGGGGTTGGCGTGAGCGCTGGGGCTGCGAGGCAGGGGGGGCTCAGGTCCAAAACTTTGCGCACCCCTGGGTTAAAGGGTCAATCCCACGTAGGGGCAAAGTGACCTAATGATAGGGACGTGTGTAATGGCTTAAGGGGTTAGTCTCGCGTAGGAGCCAAGTTACCTAATGAGAGGGACGGGTTAAAGGGTCAGTCCATGATCTGTTTTGAGTATGGACACCGAGTTATGAATAAACACAAATAACACAAGTATATTTACGGTGTTTTTGATGTTTACAGATTGAGGTGTCCAACGCAATCATATGCACCTTTTTAATAAGTAGATTTATACGTGTGTGTGTGTGTTGCACTTGCCACCCACAATGATTTCCTAGCCCTGCCGGACCCCAGTGATGACCCTTACCTGTGCTGTCTTGTTCTCTGCGCAGGAGCCTATAGAGGAAGGGGACCCAGAGCATGTGCTGGATATAAACGCCGACTCCAAACTGCATATCATTTTCGGTGGCACCAAGGTCGTGCAGCATACCCCTCCCCAGAAAGCCACCAGCGGCCTCAAAGGTGGGTATCTGCATCATTACACAGGGGCAGATATAAACTGGGAGGGGGGAGACGATTGTAGGGCTGGAAGAGCAGCTCTGTGGGGATGTCACTGCCTTTGAAGTGGGTGATCCCAGTTTGAATTCTACAGTCGGCACTCTCCTGTGATCTTGGGCAAATCACTTCATCTCCCTGTAAGCTCTTTGGGGCGGGGACTTATTGTGCCAGCGCAGGGTACATTGCGACAATGGTCTTATAGGCAGTGATGTGTTTATAGAGTAAAGGATCAGTCCCTGCTGTTCTGTTTTGCAAACCTTTTTTGTCGCTCTCTCTGTCGCCCCCTCTCACCCTGTCTCGCGCTCGCTCTGCCTGTGCCGCTCGCTCTGCCTGTGCCGCTCGCTCTGCCTGTGCCGCTCGCTCTGCCTGTGCCGCTCGCTCTGCCTGTGCCGCTCGCTCTGCCTGTGCCGCTCGCTCTGCCTGTGCCGCTCGCTCTCTGCTCTTTTAAAATACCGACCTTCTATTTTTTTTATTTTATCTTTTAATGATTTTTAGAGATATTGGTTTGCTCTTTTTAGACATTCAGGGATAGAACGGTTTCTGTTCTAAAAACAATAAATAATGATTTTCATTTAGACCGTATAACAACTACATTTTAGGAAGTATTTATTATAAATTTATAATATTTTTTCATTAGTTTGTAAGAATAGCGAGCTGAGACTTGGGAGGGGTTTGATTTCCTTTGGCTGCTCTCTTTTGTTTGATGTCACTGTGTGTTCAACAAGAGTTTGCACAGACAAAACCTCCCTTCTCTCACTTTACGCTCTCTGATAAGGACCGGGATGGCTACGGGTATGGAAAACCTTTGGTTGACTAAAAAAGGTAATTTGAACAACAAAAGAAGCAAAATATGTACCTTTTATTGCACGGTTAGATTAATTTAAGCAAGCCAATTACATTGTTAAATTGCTCAGATTGTTTTTTGCCTGTCCTATGTGGGATTGCACCTTTTAAAGTCTGGATACATTTGTTAAAGGATGAAGATGACCGTGTGACGTTACCTACAACAAAATGTATTTTGTTTTTGGTGAGCTGAGGGGGATGAATGTTAGATGTTAACACCTGAGTTACTCTCTTCATGCTTCGCCCCCAGCGCTGGATAATGGGTGCGTGGCCTACGTCTTACGGACGGGATTTAACACTTCCCAGGTGAGCTATTTTTTTTTTTTTGGGGGGGGGGGGCGTTGCGTGGTCGGAAATGAAGGGTGCGGGCAGAAAAAGAAGCGCAAATTTATATCGAGTTTATCAACAGGAGAAAAGCAAAAAGTGAACGGATGAGATGTTTGCATTAAAGGGGGGATTTATCCACTTGGGCGCCAGGGGGTATATTTTGTCAGAATGGGACATTTTGGTTGTGGCCATCTCGCCGTGACCAAGTCTCTGCCGGCGTTTGGCCGCCTAGGGACCCTTTGCCACAGCCGTTCCCGCCGGCAGTTTCACCAATAAGTTAAGTTAACGTAAGGGGTTTTGGGGTAAGGGGTTAAGGTTTTTTTTAGGGTAGAGGGTATCGTTGGTATTAGGGGTTTTTAGGGTAAAGTTAGGGGCTTACCTCAGCGGCAAAGCCGCCGGTGGAGAGATGCCCTGCTGGCAGCGATTCGGTCGCGGTGCAAAACGTCTGCGGCCAAATGTCCCTAGCCTGTAATTTTGTTGGTGGTTGTCGAATGGTACAGACACTGCCACTGAAGTGGGTTAAACCGGCCTGAATCCCAGTGCCCGCTCTCCTCGTGTGCCCTGGGAAAGTCCCTTTTAATTGGGGTGCCTGGGGCGCAGACAAAGTGCAAGTTTTTGTTTAGGGCAGGGACGCACTGCGCAGGCACCTTTCCATGCACTGTGCGGGTGCGTGCGGCAATGCAGGATAAGGAAACCAAATATCTTCTTCCTCTTTTTCCTCTTCCAAGAAATAAATATTCTCCTCGTTTTCCTCCGTCAACTCTTCCTTTTCTTTCCCTTCATCCTCCTTCCGTTTTTCTTCCTCCCCCCCTCGTCGTGGTCTTCCTCCCCCCCTCGTCGTGGTCTTCCTCCCCCCCTCGTCGTGGTCTTCCTCCCCCCCTCGTCGTGGTCTTCCTCCCCCCCTCGTCGTGGTCTTCCTCCCCCCCTCGTCGTGGTCTTCCTCCCCCCCTCGTCGTGGTCTTCCTCCCCCCCTCGTCGTGGTCTTCCCCCCTCGTCGTGGTCTTCCTCCCCCCCTCGTCGTGGTCTTCCTCCCCCCCTCGTCGTGGTCTTCCTCCCCCCCTCGTCGTGGTCTTTCTCCCCCCCTCGTCGTGGTCTTCCTCCCCCCCTCGTCGTGGTCTTCCTCCCCCCCTCGTCGTGGTCTTCCTCCCCCCCTCGTCGTCGTCTTCCTCCCCCCCCTCGTCGTCGTCTTCCTCCCCCCCCTCGTCGTCGTCTTCCTCCCCCCCCCTCGTCGTCGTCTTCCTCCCCCCCCTCGTCGTCGTCTTCCTCCCCCCCCTCGTCGTCGTCTTCCTCCCCCCCTTGTCGTCGTCTTCCTCCCCCCCTTGTCGTCGTCTTCCTCCCGTCCTCGTCTTCCTCCCGTCCTCGTCATCGTCGTCTTCCTCCCGTCCTCGTCGTCGTCGTCTTCCTCCCGTCCTCGTCGTCGTCTTCCTCCCGTCCTCGTCGTCGTCTTCCTCCCCCCCTCGTCTTCCTCCCCCCCTCGTCCTCGTCTTCCTCCCCCCCTCGTCCTCGTCTTCCTCCCCCCCTCGTCCTCGTCTTCCTCCCCCCCTCGTCCTCGTCCCCCCCTCGTCCTCGTCTTCCTCCCCCCCTCGTCCTCGTCTTCCTCCCCCCCTCGTCCTCGTCTTCCTCCCCCCCTCGTCCTCGTCTTCCTCCCCCCCTCGTCCTCGTCTTCCTCCCCCCCTCGTCCTCGTCTTCCTCCCCCCCTCGTCCTCGTCTTCCTCCCCCCCTCGTCCTCGTCTTCCTCCCCCCCTCGTCCTCGTCTTCCTCCCCCCCTCGTCCTCGTCTTCCTCCCCCCCTCGTCCTCGTCTTCCTCCCCCCCTCGTCCTCGTCTTCCTCCCCCCCTCGTCCTCGTCTTCCTCCCCCCCTCGTCCTCGTCTTCCTCCCTCCCTCGTCCTCGTCTGCCTCCCCCCCCTCGTCCTCGTCTTCCTCCCCCCCTCGTCCTCGTCTTCCTCCCCCCCTCGTCCTCGTCTTCCTCCCCCCCTCGTCCTCGTCTTCCTCCCCCCCTCGTCCTCGTCTTCCTCCCCCCCTCGTCCTCGTCTTCCTCCCCCCCCTCGTCCTCGTCTTCCTCCCCCCCTCGTCCTCGTCTTCCTCCCCCCCTCGTCCTCGTCTTCCTCCCCCCCTCGTCCTCGTCTTCCTCCCCCCCTCGTCCTCGTCTTCCTCCCCCCCTCGTCCTCGTCTTCCTCCCCCCCTCGTCTTCCTCCCCCCCTCGTCTTCCTCCCCCCTCGTCTTCCTCCCCCCCTCGTCCTCGTCTTCCTCCCCCCCTCGTCTTCCTCCCCCCCCTCGTCTTCCTCCCCCCTCGTCTTCCTCCCCCCCCTCGTCTTCCTCCCCCCCTCGTCCGCGTCTTCCTCCCCCCCCGCGTCTTCCTCCCCCCCGCGTCTTCCTCCCCCCCTCGTCCGCGTCTTCCTCCCCCCCGCGTCTTCCTCCCCCCCTCGTCCGCGCGTCTTCCTCCCCCCCTCGTCTTCCTCCCCCCCTCGTCCGCGTCTTCCTCCCCCCCGCGTCTTCCTCCCCCCCTCGTCCGCGTCTTCCTCCCCCCCGCGTCTTCCTCCCCCCCTCGTCCGCGCGTCTTCCTCCCCCCCTCGTCCGCGCGTCTTCCTCCCCCCCTCGTCTTCCTCCCCCCCTCGTCCGCGTCTTCCTCCCCCCCGCGTCTTCCTCCCCCCCTCGTCCGCGTCTTCCTCCCCCCCGCGTCTTCCTCCCCCCCTCGTCCGCGCGTCTTCCTCCCCCCCTCGTCCGCGCGTCTTCCTCCCCCCCTCGTCTTCCTCCCCCCCTCGTCCGCGTCTTCCTCCCCCCCTCGTCTTCCTCCCCCCCTCGTCCGCGTCTTCCTCCCCCCCGCGTCTTCCTCCCCCCCTCGTCCGCGTCTTCCTCCCCCCCGCGTCTTCCTCCCCCCCTCGTCCGCGCGTCTTCCTCCCCCCCTCGTCCGCGCGTCTTCCTCCCCCCCTCGTCCGCGCGTCTTCCTCCCCCCCTCGTCCGCGCGTCTTCCTCCCCCCCTCGTCCGCGCGTCTTCCTCCCCCCCTCGTCCGCGCGTCTTCCTCCCCCCCTCGTCCGCGCGTCTTCCTCCCCCCCTCGTCCGCGCGTCTTCCTCCCCCCCTCGTCCGCGCGTCTTCCTCCCCCCCTCGTCCGCGCGTCTTCCTCCCCCCCTCGTCCGCGCGTCTTCCTCCCCCCCTCGTCCGCGCGTCTTCCTCCCCCCCTCGTCCGCGCGTCTTCCTCCCCCCCTCGTCCGCGCGTCTTCCTCCCCCCCTCGTCCGCGCGTCTTCCTCCCCCCCTCGTCCGCGCGTCTTCCTCCCCCCTCGTCCGCGGTTTCTCTTCCTCCCCCCCTCGTCCGCGCGTCTTCCTCCCCCCCCTCGTCCGCGCGTCTTCCTCCCCCCCTCGTCCGCGCGTCTTCCTCCCCCCCTCGTCCGCGCGTCTTCCTCCCCCCCTCGTCCGCGCGTCTTCTCCCCCCCCTCGTCCGCGCGTCTTCCTCCCCCCCTCGTCCGCGCGTCTTCCTCCCCCCCTCGTCCGCGCGTCTTCCTCCCCCCCTCGTCCGCGCGTCTTCCTCCCCCCCCTCGTCCGCGCGTCTTCCTCCCCCCCTCGTCCGCGCGTCTTCCTCCCCCCCTCGTCCGCGCGTCTTCTCCCCCCCTCGTCCGCGCGTCTTCCTCCCCCCCTCGTCCGCGCGTCTTCCTCCCCCCCTCGTCCGCGCGTCTTCCTCCCCCCCTCGTCCGCGCGTCTTCCTCCCCCCCTCGTCCGCGCGTCTTCCTCCCCCCCTCGTCCGCGCGTCTTCCTCCCCCCCTCGTCCGAGCGTCTTCCTCCCCCCCTCGTCCGCGCGTCTTCCTCCCCCCCTCGTCCGCGCGTCTTCCTCCCCCCCTCGTCCGCGCGTCTTCCTCCCCCCCTCGTCCGCGCGTCTTCCTCCCCCCCTCGTCCGCGCGTCTTCCTCCCCCCCTCGTCCGCGCGTCTTCCTCCCCCCCTCGTCCGCGCGTCTTCCTCCCCCCCTCGTCCGCGCGTCTTCCTCCCCCCCTCGTCCGCGCGTCTTCCTCCCCCCCTCGTCCGCGCGTCTTCCTCCCCCCCTCGTCCGCGCGTCTTCCTCCCCCCCTCGTCCGCGCGTCTTCCTCCCCCCCTCGTCCGCGCGTCTTCCTCCCCCCTCGTCCGCGTCTTCCTCCCCCCCTCGTCCGCGTCTTCCTCCCCCCCTCGTCCGCGTCTTCCTCCCCCCCTCGTCCGCGTCTTCCTCCCCCCCTCGTCCGCGTCTTCCTCCCCCCCTCGTCCGCGTCTTCCTCCCCCCCTCGTCCGCGTCTTCCTCCCCCCCTCGTCCGCGTCTTCCTCCCCCCCTCGTCCGCGTCTTCCTCCCCCCCTCGTCCGCGTCTTCCTCCCCCCCCTCGTCCGCGTCTTCCTCCCCCCCTCGTCCGCGTCTTCCTCCCCCCCCTCGTCCGCGTCTTCCTCCCCCCCTCGTCCGCGTCTTCCTCCCCCCCTCGTCCGCGTCTTCCTCCCCCCCTCGTCCGCGTCTTCCTCCCCCCCTCGTCCGCGTCTTCCTCCCCCCCCTCGTCCGCGTCTTCCTCCCCCCCTCGTCCGCGTCTTCCTCCCCCCCGTCCGCGTCTTCCTCCCCCCCCGCGTCTTCCTCCCCCCCCGCGTCTTCCTCCCCCCCGCGTCTTCCTCCCCCCCGCGTCTTCCTCCCCCCCTCGTCTTCCTCCCCCCCCTCGTCTTCCTCCCCCCCTCGTCCTCGTCTTCCTCCCCCCCTCGTCCTCGTCTTCCTCCCCCCCTCGTCCTCGTCTTCCTCCCCCCCTCGTCCTCGTCTTCCTCCCCCCCTCGTCCTCGTCTTCCCCCCCCCCCTCGTCCTCGTCTTCCTCCCCCCCTCGTCCTCGTCTTCCCCCCCCCCTCCCCTTGTAGTCTTCCTCCAAAGCAAAAATGACCAAAGTTTGCGTGTCGGACGGTTATTGGATTCTTTGTAGTGTTAAATACTGTAATACAGAATATTATTCCACGAATTGGGTTACTGATATAAAGACACTGCCTTCTCTCTGTCACTCTGCTAAACCACTGTGTGTGTACAGATGTTACCCCACCGATAACACAACATATTTTTTTATAATGGAAATGACTATTGAATAGTTCATTCTTTAGCACACGGGATATGTTGGAATAAACGGAGGACTTTAGAGAAAAGATATACGAACGCCAATTTCTTAGATGGTAATCGCAGGTAGTGAATGGAAAATGCCATCTCCAGGAAGATCCGGTTATCATGTAAGAAATTGGCCTACGTTTGTATACCTTTTCTGTACAGTCACCAATTTATTCCTACACTGTGTGCTAAAGAATTAACTATTTAATAGCCCTTTCATTTACAGTCAGTACTTATTATGGTGAAACATCTGTCACGTCACACAGTACAGCTCAACCCCCTATAACGCAATCAGTTACAACGCGAATCGGCTTATAGTGCGATGCATGCGTGGCTCCCAATTTTCGTATTTATGAATACTTTACAACACGATTATTGGGATCTTAAATACTTTATTGTACAATGCATACAATTGTACATCATCTCTAACGAGATCCGCTTATAACGCGATGTGATTC
>NC_134502.1:19257266-19287266 GCF_040206685.1 Ascaphus truei
CGTAAAGTTGTATTGCCATTGCTTCAGTTGGGCCCAAGGATGCACTGACCCTTTAACTTATTATCTTCTCTCTTTTCTCTCTCTCTCTCCTCTCTCTTCTCCCCCTCTTTTCTCTCTTCCCCCCTCTCTTCTCTCTTCCCCCCTTATCTCTCTTTCCCCCCCTCTTCTCTCTTTCCCCCCCTCTCTTATCTCTCCAACCGTCTTCTCCCCCCCTCTCTTCCCCCCTCTTCTCTCTCCCCCCCTCTTCTCTCTTCCCCCCTCTCTTCTCTCTTCCCCCCCTCTCTTCTCTCTTCCCCCCTCTCTTCTCTCTTCCCCCCCTCTCTTCTCTCTTCCCCCCTCTCTTCTCTCTTCCCCCCCTCTCTTCTCTCTTCCCCCCTTCTCTCTTTCCCCCCCTCTCTCTCGCTCTCTCTTCCCACCCTCTCTTCTCTCTTCCCACCCTCTCTTCTCTCTTCCCCCTCTCTTCTCTCTTTCCCCCCCTCTCTCTCGCTCTCTCTTCCCACCCTCTCTTCTCTCTCCCCCCCTCTCTCTCTCTCTCTCTCCCCTCTCTTCTCTCCCTCTCCCCCCCCTCTCTTCTCTCTTCCCCCCCCCTCTCTTCTCTCTTCCCCCCTCTCTTCTCGCTTCCGCCCCTCTCTTCTCTCTTCCCCCCTCTCTTCTCTCTTCCCCCCTCTCTTCTCTCTTCCCCCCTCTCTTCTCTCTTCCCCCCTCTCTCTCTCTTCCCCCCCTCTCTTCTCTCTTCCCCCCCTCTCTTCTCTCTTCCCCCCCTCTCTTCTCTCTTCCCCCCCTCTTCTCTCCCCCCCCCCCCTCTTCTCTCTCCCCCCCTCTCTTCTCTCTTCCCCCCCCTCTCTTCTCTCTTCCCCCCCTCTCTTCTCTCTTCCCCCCCTCTCTTCTCTCTTCCCCCCCTCTCTTCTCTCTTCCCCCCCTCTCTTCTCTCCTCCCCCCTTCTCTCTTCTCTTCTCTCTTCTCCCCCCCCTTCTCTCTCCCCCCCTTCTCTCTTCCCCCCCTTCTCTCTTCTCCCCCCCTTCTCTCTTCTCCCCCCCTTCTCTCTTCCCCCTCTCCCCCACCTTCCTTCTTCTCTTCCCCCTCTCCCCCACCTTCTCTCTTCCCCCTCTCTCTTTCTTTTAGACGTATACTGTACTGAGCCTTTCCGGATCCCTTTTGCCGGCAAGGTGCAAATATGCTGCTTTGACAAGACGGGCACTTTAACCAGCGATAGCCTCGTAGTGCGCGGGGTGGCTGGTCTCAAGTAAGCTGGGCTGCGGGGTATCCCGTGTACAACAGAGTGGGTAGAGGCTAATACAGCTAGGGAATTCCAACGTGCGTGAGATAGACACAGCGGAATCCTGAACATGAAGGAAACCAAAGGACATAATGGGGTCTGATGTCTCACATTGCGTAGAAGAATGAGCTAAGTGGTCCTTATCTGCTGTCAAGTCCTATTCCTCTGGAGTTGGAACCACTCAAAGCTCTGGGACTGTAACCCCTCTCCACCCCCAATGCTGAAATATTCAATTTCCTACTTTGCCAGTACTTACAAGAAAAAAACAAAGATGGCGGCAGGGTCACCCAATCAGCCTCCGCAATGTTGTCTCACCACGGTATCCCTCCTATCTTTTGATCGTCAGTGAGGCTGACCCCACTGCCATAAGGTTTCTCACAGACAAGGATTCGTGGGAGGGACTTGCACAAGGAAATATTGTGCAGAGCTTTCTAAACCTGACATGTCTCTTCTTCACGTGTGCAGAGCTTTCTAAACTTCACTGGTCTCTTCACGTGTGCAGAGCTTTCTAATCCTGAAACGTCTCTTCTTCACATGTGCAGAGCTTTCTAAACTTCACTGGTCTCTTCACGTGTGCAGAGCTTTCTAATCCTGAAACGTCTCTTCTTCACATGTGCAGAGCTTTCTAAACCTGGCATGTCTCTTCTTCACGTGTGCAGAGCTTTCTAATCCTGAAACGTCTCTTCTTCACGTGTGCAGAGCTTTCTAAACTTCACTGGTCTCTTCACGTGTGCAGAGCTTGCTAATCCTGAAACGTCTCTTCTTCACATGTGCAGAGCTTTCTAAACCTGGCATGTCTCTTCTTCACATGTGCAGAGCTTTCTAAACCTGGCATGTCTCTTCTTCACATGTGCAGAGCTTTCTAAACCTGACATGTCTCTTCTTCACTTGTGCAGAGCTTTCTAAACTTCACTGGTCTCTTCACATGTGCAGAGCTTTCTAAACCTGACATGTCTCATCACATGTGCAGAGCTTTGTAGACTTCACAGGTCTCTTCACTTGTGCAGAGCTTTCTAAATCTGACATGTCTCTTCTTCACGTGTGCAGAGCTTTCTCCCAGCAAGGTCCCATATTTCACTATTCACTTTACTTGCAGACATGTGAGTATCTTCACTGGTATACACCCGGTTTTAACTGCACTAGTTATATAAGCATTTGCTTGGATATATTAACCCCTTCTGGGTTTATTTCACATAACATTAATATGCATTTAACGTAGGGACCTGCTATAGAGACTTACCTTGACGTGGTTAGCAGGCTTGGCATTATTTGATCAAAGGATGTAAACCAAAAGTCTCCTTTATCTTATAGATTTTTACACTATATATATATATATATATACAAAAAAGGGGGCTAAGCTGCGCCTCTGCTGAAAAGTGCTAGTATACAATGTGACTCACTAAGAAGTTCAACACTGTATAAATGGGTATATGTAAATTAAATGAAATATAAAAATAAATACAAATAAATTATGAATGATAAAAAAATCAAATACAATAAAACCTGTAACCAAGCAATGAATAAAACAAAATGTTAAACAATGATTCAGCAAATAAATGTCTCCAAAAATGGAAAAAAGAGTATAAAAACCAGTCCTCAGATAAGTCCAATAGATGATATAAATTCTGGTATAGAGGGTCTCCGGCTGCTCTCAAAGTGGACAAACCACATCCACAGGGAATCTAGAAGAAAAGGGGGAAGAGAGAGCGCACACCCATAGCGTAAAATAGTAAAATTTAATGAGGGGGAAGGGAGAGGGGGGGATAAGAATTGCACTTACAAAGGTACAATATAAACAAGCATTCTGTGATATATAATCACCACCATCCGGTTTAGAACTGCAGCCTCGTTGTCTTTGTAGTCCTTGGATGACGTCCCAGTCAATGTCCAGGGTAAATGATCTCCTCTGCATCGATTAGGGAGTCCTGTAGAGTAGCTCCGAGCTGGGAAGCCTCTGCAACAATCGCGCGGGTCAGTGAGTCCCAGCGCGCGGTGATGACGTCAGTGTCATGCGTCTGACGTAATGACGCTCCCTGACGCGTTTCGTCACTCAACGGGTGACTTTCTCACAGAATGCTTGTTTATCACAGGTCTCTTCAATTGTGCAGAGCTTTCAAACCTCACAGGTCTCTTCTTCACTTGTGCAGAGCTTTCTAAACCTGACACGTCTCTTCACTTGTCCTTTGTTTATAAAGTAACCAGCTGAAAGTACCCAGCTTTGCTTGGGAATTGTAATAAACCAACCTCATCCCTCCTCTCCTCTCACCCACCCACCCCTCCCTACCCTATTCTGTCTCTACTCTTCTTCTCCCACCCCGTATCTCCTTCCCATCACTTTCCTTTAATACCTAATGACGTCCCCAATTCTTTCCGCCCCTCTTTCTCGAGCCTTCTTACTTCTTTCTCCTCACGTGCCAACTGACTTCCTCTCTTTCTTCGTCTGCTGTCGGACTCTTTATCTGCCACCAGGCTATGTGCATTGTGATGTCACGTGCCAGATACATAGCCTACCAGGTGCAAGACACAGTGGCCGGCTTTCTTGTTAGATAAATGGTCATAACTCAAAAAATTGGAAAGGGAACGTATCCAAACGTAGACAAAAACCTGCTCCTTGATTTCGAACATCAGGCAACATTTGGTTTACGATATTTTAAGAGGTGTCCAGATGCATAGCGAACAGACAGACAACTTTCCAAAACATATAGGAGATTATTGTGCTGTCATTAGTCAAACCTATCACTAATGGGCATGAATTCAGCAGATCCGAAGAAAAGTAAAACAATATACTGTATTCATTTTTCACAGGACGCCATTAAGTAAAACAAGTTCTCTATAGGGATGTTTCATCTTTGTATGGAAGCTGATTCTACTAATAAGTTTTAATTGTTACGTTTTTGGCCTTGTTACGTGTTACTGAATAAACATATTTTGATAAATAAAATCCATCTGATCCAGTCTTTATAAAAAAAAAAAAAGTAGTTTAATCTTCTAACATTTGAGGTTGCCTCATGCTCCATTAATACAGTTTTGTTAAACTACCTAAGTACTTCCTTGACTATTGTCACGGGAGAACAATGCTTTTAATATGAAAATACCCAGATCCTTTGAGCAAAGCAGGAGATAAAATAAATTGTAATTTATTTACAGAATGAACATACAAATGATTATTTGCAAAAAAAACCATTTTAAATACACTTACTGGGACGGGGAAAAAGGAAATCTTTAGAAACATAGTCGTTAGACACAATTTCCCAAGAGTGGGAGTTGTGCGCAAATAATGCCGAAAACAGTCTTTGGATAGGGGCGCCTCTCGAAGCCCCTGTTTCTCCTCCGCAGCTGCTTACTTCGTTCTACCGCCGTAGAATTGATTCTGGATTCCTTAGTTCTTACGAACTCTTGACTTGGGTTACGATGTTGCAAAGTTTAAAATCCAGCTTAGATGAATCTGACTCCCGATCTGCTGCAGGAATTTTTATGCAGTAAAAATCCCTATCTGTAACCTCTGCAGCCAATCTCTTTCGTGGGAATAATATTCCCACCTATCCCAGCGTTGCCCATACTTGGCAGAGGGGCTTCGTAGTTTGCTAAGGGCATGCGCGAACCTTGCACCTCTGCCGCTTAGCATACCAGACCAAGCCACTTTATCTGGCGACAGTTTGTCTGCGCTGGCCGGACATTTGCTAAGATGGGGACACTTGCATTTCCCTCCCCACTTCACTCTTTTAGTCGGCTAATGCTTTCAACTACGGACATTTCCAGACATTGGGGAACCAAACCAACGGGGTGGCTTGTCCTAGTTACTTATGCATTGCTCACCTCGCAGGAATTTCCTGCTATACATTTCTAAAGTACTGCAATACAACTTAAGTGTTTCCCTCTATTCCGGCCGTCTGAATGAAAATCTCCTTACGCCTATAATGTTGGAACAATTAAAATAGGGGGACTTTTATTCATCAGTTTTTATAAAACTTTATAAAAATTGCGTTATAACCTTTTTCACGATTTTACTCCCCCAGCGCTCACAGCGAATCTCAGCGCGCTATGACCTTCCTAGCAGAAGTTAGCTAAACGCCGGGCGCTGTGCTTGCGAGCTACTGGGTTTTAAAACCATTTTTCCTTTGCGCAGTTACAGGAACACAGTGCTATTGAAATACATTTTACAGTAGAAATAACATTATTTTCGCCGCCTTATACCTGGTGGGAGACACACAGACATTTGTATGAAAAAGCACAGTGTTGCGGCCATTACTGGGTTGCAGAACTGACAATCTACATTTTCCAATAAAGCTCAGGGGGCCCCCAGCCGGGCATAACACCTTTATTTACTGGCCTGGTTACCCCTTCACCGTCACAGCTATATATACCCAGGTAGGTGCTGTGGAATATATGAAAATATGAACTTTATTATAATGCACCGTATATCTTCTTTTATGGTCCACCATTAGAGGGCACAAAAAAGGATTTGACATACGGATTTTCATGGACATGAAGGTTTAGACAAAGTAACTATTTTTTTGTTAAACAAAAAAAGGGATTAAACCATTTGTTCAAATAAGGGAGAAAAGATGAAGCCCTTTAAACCATTTTGAGAAGGTGTATGTGTGTATATATCTCTATGGATATATTAATCTATATTATAAAATTATTTTTTCTGTCCCCCGATGAGATGAGCTCATCAGTGACATCATAAAGCACATAGCCTGGTGGCAGATATGGAGATGTGTACACACATGGGCTTAGCCCAATGACGCTTTGCGCATCAACCATGCCCTCTGCAAAATTCATTTTTGTACTCCACCCCCCCCCACTTCTCTCTCCTCTCTCTCTCTCTCTCTCTCTCTCTCTCCCCTTCTCTCTCTCTCTCCCCTTCTCTCTCTCTCTCTCTCCCCTTCTCTCTCTCTCTCTCTCCCCTTCTCTCTCTCTCCCCTTCTCTCTCTCTCTCCCCCTTCTCTCTCTCTCTCCCCCTTCTCTCTCTCTCTCCCCCTTCTCTCTCTCTCTCCCCCTTCTCTCTCTCTCTCCCCCTTCTCTCTCTTTCTCCCCCTTCTCTCTTTCTCCCCCTTCTCTCTCTCCCCCCCTTCTCTCTCTCTCTCTCTCTCTCTCTCTCTCTCTCTCTCTCTCTCTCTCAATCTCCTTCTCTCTCTGTCCCCCCTTCTCTCTCTCTCTCTCTCTCTCCCCCCTTCTCTCTCTCTCTCTCTCCCCCCCTTCTCTCTCTCTCTCCCCCTTCTCTCTCTCCCCTCTCTCTCTCTCCCCTTCTCTCTCTCCCCCTTCTCTCTCTCCCCCTTCTCTCTCTCTCTCTCTCTCTCTCTCTCTCTCTCTCTCCCCCCCCTTCTCTCTCTCTCTCTCTCCCTCCCCCCTTCTCTCTTTCTCTCTCTCCCTCTCTCCCTCTCTTTCATTTAATAACTTTATTTTAATGCCTATAAATCCTTTCTACACCTCTCTTCTTCTCCAGCATTCTTGCTTTCTCCCCACATCTTCCTCTCTTTCTTCAGCTTCTTTCTGTGTAAACTTTATAGCTATCTGACTCTCCATATCTGCCACCAGGCCATGTGCATTATGTCACCAAGGAACTCATCTCACAGATGGCTGGACAAAAGAACTTTATAATATATACAGTATATGTATTTAGGTGCAGTATAATAAAGGTTATGTTTGACTATATTCCAGCACCTCTACCCCAGTGCCTCCAAGTCTTAGCTCTTCTAGTTACTCTTCTGCTTCCACACACCCCCTTCTCCCCCCCGGTATGATTTGGGGTTGGTTATAACTTGCACTATTCATTTGCTCAGTGTATTCTTGGAACGGTTCTTTTTTATTTCCTGCTTTGAATGATCAATTTTGATATATAGATATATATTTTATTATTAGTATTTTTATTTATTTGTTTTTAATGGTTTCCCCTCCCCTGTAGAGATGGAAAAGACGTGACTCCCATCTCGGAGATCCCCACAGACACTCACAGGGTGGTAGCCACGTGTCACTCTTTGGTGCAGCTGGATGATGGGACACTGGTGGGGGACCCCATGGAGAAAGCCATGCTCACTGCCATAGATTGGTCCCTAACCAAAGGTGAGGTTGTTAGAAACAGAGGCGCGTGCGTGTGTATAATTGTGTCCTAACCAAAGGTGGGGGTCTCCTCTTTCTTCATATGTAGTGCTGGAAACGTGTGTGTTGACCTCTGACCTGTTTTATTGATTCGGGATACAACAACTTGGCTTCTATTTCCTGTATAGTGTGTGTGTATAGATGTAGATACCCAAATGTATATAATTGGTGAATAAATATTCACATGTAGAGTCCAGAACAAGGATGGATGGGCATTTACCACTCTGGAGCAACGTCCTGGATATCGGAGAATTGCAGGATTGGAGGGGGGGGGGGGGGGGAGGGCAGAAGTTTATTGGAAGAATCTCTTCCAAATGATAAATCTGTATGAACAAGAGGGGAAAACGGCGCACACGCCTAGTGCATTACCAAAAATAGAACAATTTATTTAGGGAAGGGGGAGACATAGCTTCTATGTCCCGTATTGCGTGTGTGTGCGTGCGCGCATATATTTTCTATCACTATAATGCAGAAAGTTTGTTTGTTTGTCCTGCTATATAAATCCACACGCTTAATGCTTGAGCCACCAAACTTGGCATGCTATCTAATAAGATCAAAAGGAACAACGTAGGTGGTGTATTGGTGTTCTGGGTAATGCAAGTGAACACACAGTCACTTTATATATACGTGTGTGTGTGTGTGTGTGCGCGTGCGCTATATGGATCAGATACCATGTTTGCTGCTTGACATTATCAAAATGTTCTTTGTTTTCTGTTTTTTTTCTTCTTATCAGATGAGAAGGTGTTCCCCCGAAGTATTAAAACCCCGGGCCTGAAAATCCACCAGCGCTTCCATTTCACTAGCTCCCTGAAGCGCATGTCCGTGCTGGCGTCCTACGAGCGGCCGGGCTCCACTAACCTCTGCTGTGTGGCGACTGTAAAGGGAGCCCCGGAGACACTGCACAAAATGGTAGGCAGGCGGCAGAGACCTGCATAGATCAGTGTTTTACAACCGGGGTTCTCAGGAAGCCTCGGGTTCCCAGACAACAGGGACATCTGTTAAACAAAGGAGCAGAGTAGGTGTTGAAAGACACAGTCCTTCTGTGCAAAGCACTGCAAAAGCAGCCCCCTCAAAACAAAAAATCCCATCAGGACTGTCAGGGGGAGACCAGGGCAATTTACACGGGATCGCAAGCACCAGACAGAACGGAGTTAAATAAAATGGGTTAAATTTGGTCCGGAGCCAACAGGAGCAACGCAAATTACAGGTTCAGACTCTTTAAAAACAGGGTTTATGGGGGTGAATCCTAGCTAGGTAGGCTTACCCAGGATGTCTTCCACACACTGATACTCTGGGTACCTCAGTACCGTAGGGATGCTAGTCGCCTGCTAGCAAGTTCAAACTTTCCGCTCGTCTATGCAACCGTGCCTGGTTCTGGAACTGTCTCTCTCCGGCGAAACTGAGGAGTAACATACCAAATGTCTGTGTATCTGTGATTGCCAAGGGTTTACGTAGTTTTTCCTCCGTCTCCATATAAAACTCTGACCCGACCAATCGGAGCAAGGATGCTACGTGCCGACCAATCACAGATCTATCCAGTCACAACTCGCTTGTGGTGGACCAATCTGGGCCATGGGTGGGGACAGTTCTCTAAGACATTCCCCTGGGGGCGGGCTTAAGCGGAGTGAGAAATTCGAACCGAACAATGGAGTTGTGCCGACGGGGCTAAGAGCCAGCAACGGTTCCCAGTGCCAGCCTGATACCTCCAGTTGAGCTAGTCGGGGGACAAAGAATGGCTCCGCTTTTGGAGAGACTGTTCCCTCGGCCGGAGTACACACCCCCCCCCACTCCTCCAGTGTCCCAATCACTTCATCCAGTACCCATTTGGATAACAGGCCCCAGAGTTCATTGTGTGCTGGCTAAGTGAATTACCAGCCCAGCACACAATAGAGGCATACACATACACTACATCTCACATAGGGAAACAAGCTTACAGAGGGCTGTCAATATAATGCGTCAGCCATTTTAGCCTCAAGATGGTCTATAAGCCGTTTACGTAGGAATCCATCTTGGCAGGTAGGGGCAACTGCCAGGCTTAACCGTTAATGTGCTGGTCACAAGTACGTCGTAGAAATTAGAAACCTGGCTGTATGCTGTAAAAATAAGAATCGGGGTTAATTTGGAGACTGAAAAGCAACATTTACATCGGTCTTTTTTTTCTTTTTCTTATCTAGATTATATGGGACTACACCTGGAATAATGTGGGGGGTTTCTGTCGTCTTGTAATTTTGCAGTTTTCTCAGTGTCCTGAATACTACAACAAGGTGCACACGGAAATCTCGCTGGAAGGCGCGCGAGTTCTAGCGCTGGGATACAAGGAACTTGGCCACCTCTCCCACCAGCAGGTGAGGCGCTAGGGACTGGCGACGTTGCACTGACCCGTAGGGTTGTAGCAGCCCAAACGACGACGACGATGGGGGGAGGGTAAGCGTATATATGGGGCCGTAGCTCACCACTGTGTTAATAGTTATTATTAATTCTGTATTATTGATGATAACTTCACAATAACCGTATCGCGCGCGGTACGCAGCATTGTACATAGGAATGTTATAGACACAGTCCCTGCCCCGTGGAGCTTACAATCTATGTTTTTGGTGCCTGAGACACGGAGATAAAGTGAGTTGCCCAAGGTCACAAGGAGCCGACACCGGGAATTGAACCAGGCTCCCCCTGCTTCAAACTCGGCGGCGTTGTTGTTGTTGTCGTCCTTCAGCTCTGCGGTGTGAGGGACACCCTGCATGGGCTGTAGGTACCTGATATTTGTATCAATATGTTACCCTGTGGAAGGAGGTACAAAAGATGTAGCCAGACTTAACGTCTTCGGTGATCGCGGTGGTTTAATGCTGTGGGGGGGTCCCGTTCAGGAGCATGGAACGCCCCTGGCAGCGCAATCGCGGCAGACATTGTCCCCAGCGCCGCAGGTTTTTTGTTTGTTCGTCTGGCTCTGGGGACAGTAATTCTAGCTACATCTGTCGGTCTCCTCTGTCTGTCACCCTGCAGGGACAGATCACATGGGCTGTCCCTTCTGTCTGTCATCCTACAGTGAGGGGCAAAATTCATGGGCCCCAGCAAGAAATGATTGACACCATGCACCTTTATAATAAACACCCTTTTTTTTCCATATATATTGTTGACACTGTAGACAGCTCTAGAATGTTTTGGCCCAACGAGTTCCTTCCCCAAAGAATTTACGATCTAACTCTGGTGCCAGAGGCACAGGTGAAAGAACTTACTAATAACATGTTCTTGTATAGCGCTGCTAGTTTTACGTAGCGCTTTAGAGACATTTTGCAGGCACAGTCCCTGCCCCGTGGAGCTTACAATCTATGTTATGGTGCCTGAGGCACAGGGAGATAAAGTGACTTGCCCAAGGTCACAAGAAGCCGACACTAGGAATTGAACCAGGTCCCCCTGCTTCAAACTCAGTGCCTGTCTGTGTCTTTACTCACTGAGCCACTCCTCGCAAAGAGAGATATCCCGGAGTCCAATCGGTTTCACCCACTTTATAAGGCAGCGACGTTGCCAGTGAGTTACTCCTATAGCCCTTCAGCACCTTGCTGTCACACTGAGGTGGGTGGGACCTTCTCAACACGCTACGGCTTCCGTGGACACCCTCGCCTTGCGCTCAGGCTCTCTCAACCTTCTCTCTCTTAGATCCGTGAAGTAAAAAGGGAAACCCTGGAGTGCGATCTGAGATTTGCAGGATTCATCGTGGTCTCTTGCCCTCTGAAAGCCGACTCCAAAGCCGTCATCAAAGAGATTCAGAATGCGTCGCACCGCGTAAGTTTAGCGTTTTTTGGTTGGGTCCCAGAAACGAAGGCGTCTGTCTGTCTGTGTGTGTGTGTCTGTGTGTGTGTGTGTGTGTCTGTGTGTGTGTCTGTGTCTGTGTCTGTGTCTGTGTCTGTCTGTGTTTTTCTAATGAATCTGCATCTACTTGGTTAATACAGTAGAAACCCAAGCAATATTATTCAAGCTCCATAAGAATGTTTATTTACCCAATATTATGAATCTGTTACTGTTTTTATTACAAGCATTGTGTCCCCTATGTGATGAGTCATCAGGTACACCTGCTGACCACCTCTGGTGATTGTCCGGCAGGTGTCCTGAGTTCTGACACTACATATTAGGGCTGTGTGTTCACTGGCGGATCACTCTTTGACAAAGGCCCACGGGCTGAAACACGTCAGAGGATCCGCCAGACTTTTACCCTGGTGTTGGATTAAAGTGTTTTTCTACACCACCACTGCCTGCTTGCGGTTTTTTTCTCTCGTCTGTGCACCGTTCCAGCCTCCCACGGAAGAAGTGTTTCTTTGTCCATAAGAATGACCATTGACCTGCATTTCACATGTTTGTATTTATATAGTGCAGGACTTTACAAAATGATAAGCAGGTAAAAGCACCCTCAAAATATACGGTCTCTAAAAGAATTGCCACGGTTATGACCATGGAAAAACTTACGGCCATGCTCACACAGAAAATCCCCCCAGTTCTACAACACCGGGGGGCCATGGCTAGACCGCTGAGGCCCAACTTTCACATAAACAAGTACCCGTTCCAGTCGGCCCTTCTTACAAGAAAAGGTTTAAAAGGAGTCGGTCTTATTGGCTGCATTATCCAGCATGCAGGGATATGGGAGTCTCACACCCCCTAGTGGCGCTTCTCAATGCTGACCAAAGTCATAATGTATTTGAAAACTGCTTGCTGAACAGCCGTCCATGTAAATGATACACTGATTCAATACAGTGGTATAACGGTCCCAACCCAATAGCCTCCAATGTGAGGTAAGTCTTTTATGGGACAGGGACCTTGATATAAATAGTACTCACTGTTATGGCAACAGGACTTGTAGCTGATCCGGTGTGCTCCTGCTGATCGACGCGTTTCGCACGTACACCGTGCTTTGTCAAGCTTTGTTCTCTTTGACAAAGCACGGTGTATGTGCGAAACGCGTCAGTGGGTTTTGGGGGCTGTGGGGTGTCTTTAAAGCTTTCACTGTAGTGTCCTTATCCTGGTCTGTGATTCTTACCTGCGTGGGAGTTGCACCGCTTCTTCCTTCTTGAATGCATTATCCAGCAGCAGCCAATCAGGATAGAGGAAACTGCCCTGCGTTCTTCTTGCTCTGGGGAAAATCTGCGACACGCTTGATCCTCCCACGACACCCCCACGTCACCTTGTGGGAGGGACAGATTTAGTGGCCAATGTATTTCCTTCCGTCTCTGGTCCACTTATCAAGTGCAAAGGAAGTTTCATATGTCCATCTGTCTGTATCACTCTGAATGTCCCTTCCACTCAAGGGGGACAAAGATAGAAATGACCTATGCACCTTGATGATGGGTTTTTTTTTGTCCGTGTCACTTCCATCCTACAGTGGGAGGGACAGACTCATGTCACACTGCAGTGCGCAGAACAGATTTCATGGGTTATGGGTTCCTTCATTCTGTGTCTCTCTCATAGGTGCCACCTCTGTCATTGTGTCACCTGGCAGTAGATGGGCCACATCCATTTCCCCCCCCCCCTGCCCCCAAACATATATTGCATCCGCCTTTACACAACTTTCTCTCTTCCAGGTGGTGATGATAACAGGAGACAACCCTCTCACCGCCTGTCACGTGGCTCAGGAGCTCAATTTCATCGAGAAGCAACACACCCTCATCCTGCAGCCTCCACAGAATACACCAGGTCAGCCAACCCAGACTCCACAGCCTTCTTAAACAAGCACTTCCTCATCTCTATGAACTCTGTGACTACGTTGCATCAGTAGGCTTACCCACGTCGGCTTCCACTCTCCGCAGGGCTCCGGTCCCTCAAGACTGTAAGGGAGCTATTTGGAGAATAGCCCTTTAAAATGTTCCGCTCGTCTCTTCGACTGAGCTGTGTTCTGGGTGTCCCGGACACAAATCTCGCACCAAGAGATTCTCTAGTACTGAAATCGGCAGCACTTGACATAGATTTCCCCCGTCTCGATTGGAAAGTACGGAAGATGGGGTGCCGACCAATCAATGTTCGGATGCTACGAGCTGGCCAATCACCGACCGAGTGAGGGCTCACCAGCGATGGACCAATTCGGGGGCCGTGGCTGTGCTTCTACGACAGCCCACGGAGGCGGGTTTAAGCTGAGTGGTGAAATTTGAACCAGCCAATAGAAATCGTGCCGACAGGGCTAGTTAATACCCAGCAACGGTTCCCAGGGCTGGCCTGATACTGCCTACAGAGATGGGCACCTCAGAGTCTGGGATGAACAACGGCTCTGCTTTTCGAGCCAACACACCCTTCCCCACTCCAGCAATTTACTAAGCACTTCACCCATCCACATTTGGATAACAGACCCAGATTTCTTTGTGTGCCGACTTGCTAAGTTAATTACTAGCCTCGCACACAATGGAGACCAAGAAATACATTTGTATCGTACATTACACGAGGGAAAATAAACTGCAACAGTACATTTAGAAACACGTAGGTCGGCCATTTTGGCCACACTAAGATGGTATACTGATGCCAAGAACTTGGCATCCATCTTTGATACACAATCCATCTTGACTGGTAAGGGCAATGGCTGGGCGTAACCTTTTTAATATGCTGGCCACATTGCCCCTACTTGGGTTTTCTCCGGTCTGGGGAAGGTGGACCTCCAAAGAGGAGCCATTGTTCTTCCCAGGCTCTGAGGCATCCATCTCTGCAGGAGGTATCAGGCGGAAACTGGAAACTGAGGTCCGGGTCCTAGCCCTAGTTCCCATTGGTCAGTATGAATTGCCCACCTCCTGGGGGCTGTCCTAAAGCACTACCATCTCCCACGGTCCTCACTCGGCAATTGGCAGACGTAGCATCCGTGCTCTGATTTGGTTGTTACCCGGTCCTCTATGGTTTCAGGTGGAGACCGGGAAACTATGTAAACCCCTGACGATCACAGTTAGTCAGATTAAATCCAGACTCACAGTTTAGGAGACAGTCGGTGTGTTACTCTAAGGTTTTTGCCGGAGACGCACAGATCCAGAACGAGACTCGGTTGTATAGACGAGCGCGACTTTTAAACTTCCTAGGACGCCACTAGCGTACTATGGTACCATGTTACCCAGAGACTCTTGGTGTGTGGAAGACATCCTGGGTAAGCCTACCAAGGTGGCGCCCACCACCTAGCGAGCTAGGATTCCCCCCCTAACCCCTGTTTTGATGACCTTTTAAGCTGTGTATTATGTTGCCCCTGTTGGCTCTGGTGGACATAATTCTGACTTCGTTCTCTTTGGCGTTTGCGATCCCAGTATAAAAATTGTCCTAGTCTCCAGTGATGATGATGGGTTGGCATGGGTGCAGCTCTTGAAGATCTGTCTCACAGGGTCCCCCCCCCCTTCTTCCCGCAGACTCTCGCTGGCTGTGGCGGTCCATCGACGGCACCATCTCGCTGCCCGATATCCCAGAGTCTGTGAAAGTGTTCACTGCCAACTACTACCTGTGTCTGACCGGAGAGGGCTTGTCCTACCTGCAGTCTGTCGGTGGAGGTCTCTTGTCTGCTCTCATACCTCACGTCCAGGTGTTTGCAAGAGTAGCACCGAAGCAAAAGGTAAAAATGTGTGGACTAAAAATATGGACCTTTTTTGGAATCTATTAATTGTGTGTATGAAATATACATAATATACTACGTGTGTTTGATATAATGCGAATGATATACTTGCATACACAAGTGTGTGTGTGTGTGTGTGTGTGTGTGTGTGTGTGTGTGTTTATACAGTACACATGTACGGAAGTCCAAACACCCATACATACACTACTTGTGCATGCGGCTGCTTAGCTGTTATTGTCATTCTTTTGTTTCTGTGCGCAGGAATTCGTTATCACTAGTTTAAAAGAGCTTGGTTACGTCACCCTGATGTGCGGAGACGGGACCAATGACGTGGGCGCTTTAAAACACGCAAACGTGGGTGAGTGAGGATTTAAAGTTCGAAGGTTGTTGTAGGTTTATGCGTTTTTGGAGGGTACCCCAAGTTCTAGGCACCATACCAATGAGTGACTGGCCTGGAAAGTTGAAGTTCCACCCACAAATGGCCCATCTTGAAAGTAAATTCAATTGATTACCGTTTATTTTATTGAAAAAAAATTCTTGCCGTTTTTGATTTTTATTTGGAGAGACAAAATATCTGCCTTTTAGACCGAGATTATACAGCGCGCGATGGCGCTCGCTCGCACGCCAGCCTCAAATTGCCTAATGCCTATGAGGCCGCTCCATGCGCACGAGGGAGTGCGATGGTACAACATTGATTTGAAGAGACAAAACCTCTGTCTTTTCAAAGGGCAGCCGTGTGACGTCCGTGACAGGTGAGCGGTTCAGCCAATGAGGGTGAACCAGCTTCGTGACACGTCCGCCATCGCCTCCCCAATCTCCTGCAGCCAAGTTCACAGACCGCTGGGGCTGCAGGAGTGTGCGAGGCTATGCAACTACTGTAAGCTTAGCCTTAGTCTCACTTGCTCCAACCTAGCAGAGTGGGTTTTCTATGCAGACTGCGAAGACTTGTCAGTGAAAGCTGCCTTATCCCAAACTTTGCTGCTAAGACTCTTTGAAGTAATGTCGCTCTGTGAGAGGGCATTTGAAGCTTCCTTGAGTTTTGTTGCTCACAAATCAGTGAGAGGGGGGCAGAAACTAGCGGTGAAAGCGGCCACCCTATTGCATAACATGGTGAAGCAATTTTATACAGATAGGACTGCACACCCCTATCGATGATAGAACAGACGTTTTTTATCTTTCGCATCCTGGCGTTTCAGGGGTAGCTCTGCTGGCCAACGCACCGGAGCGTTTGCCCGAGAAGAAGCGGAAGCCGCGGGAAGGAACCAGCGATGGCAGACCCCCGGTACCGCCGTTCGCAAGCAACGCCATCAAACCTACCTCCAGAGCTGCAAAGAACAGGATCATGTCACATCGGGAGGAGCAGCAGACGCTGCAAAAGGTGAGCAGGACACGCTAATACATTCTTCTGGACCACCCTATTTTCTTTTTCATCACAATTTTTTTTTTATTCAACTTTTCTCGTTTGGGGTGCAGAAGAGACATGGGAAAATCAAATGAGCGTAACATAATATACTTGAATAATACAACGTACAAAAATACACAAACATTGGGAGTTGATTAGATATAGAGTCCGCCCTCCCACGCATCCCCCTGTGTGGCCCGGGGAAGCCACATCATGAGGGATGAGGCGTAACCACTCTGCCCAAAACTAGTTTTAATGTTTCAGAGGGGGAAGACATAAAATGGGGCCGGGGGAAGCGGGAGGGAATGTCGTCTCGCCATCATCTTTCGACTCGGCCAACTATGAGACAGGAAGCCTCTCTTTGATATGTAGGGTGAGGAAGTTGCCCATCTCTAGACCCATCCAGCTCCTCCCTTCTCCATAGGTCCCATCCTCAATAGCTTGGGTTAGAATCTATCCGATCTATATGTAATCCATGCAACCCATATCTTATTATGTGTCTTTGTTGTATGTCTTAGGCATGCTGTATTTTTTCAACTTACATTTTTTTTATTATACAACAAAAGATAGGGGAGCCCAATGCTACATCCAATTGACAAAACATATATGGTAATTAGTGTAAAGTGTAAATACGTCAATAATAATATTTTTCTTGGTTATTTAGTTAAAGCCTTTGGCCAAAGCGTCATAAGCCTGCATGACAATGTCAAGGCATAACCACATATGCAGGTCCTAACACTACACAGTGAACCCTTCCATTTACCTCTGTATGAGGGGGAACAACCACAGTAGGTCCTGTTCATTCAGCAAAATGCTAGAACCGCCCAAGTTAAAAAGGTGGGGAGGGGTGAGCTTGCTGGGAATGTGTGTAATTTTTTTTTTATTGTTTTATCCGGGGGGTAGGAGGGAGGAGAGAAATCTTCTTATCCATTCAGTCGAGTGCGACTCTCGGCCACTCAATGGATCAGTGTTCTCCATGTCGTCCGATCTCTTACGGCTTCTTCCAATTCTTGCTATGTTCATTCCAGTATCTCTCTTGATGGTATCTACCCAGCGGGTTCTTGGAGAGAAATCACAACCTAATAATTGGATTATAGTCACAGTTTGCGAGTCAACATTCAGTTAAGACATTCAAGGGATCTACATAATCTTAATAATAATTCTCTCTTTCCTATTGATATAATTATAGAAATTGTGGACGGCTCATTTCTGGGTCCAGTGGGGGGTGGGGGAACCTTATCCTCTGCTCTTGTGACATCACTTTTATTGGGATTTTGTTATTTTGAGCAGTTAATCCAGGCGTCCTGTAAGAGACGTGTGCAGAGATACGCAATGGAGACCGTTTAACGTGAAACTAAAATTAGGCTTTATTGCGCCTGTCCCCTTTAACACAGGAAAACATATGAAAATAAGCCAAACAAAAACCTATCTCTGCTTTGGAGACGATCTACACATGTAGTTCAGCCCTCTCTAACTGGGTGGTTAGCTAAGCTATTTACCAGCCCAAATATATATACATATAGACAGCTATACAACAGTCTCATAAGAAAGTCTTATCTGTGTCTTGAAGCTGTAGGGGAAGGCTTCTCTGCTCTCTTGGGTCCGCACCCTTGTGTGCTAAGGCAATGTCAGGATCCAGGTTTAGAATCTTGTCCCCTTTGTCTTGCTGTCAGCCTGCAGTCTCTTTGCAGCTCAAGACATCTGTCCTTCCTTGGTTCTACCCCCAATTGTGAGACTAAGGAATCCTCTCTGTCTTTCCTGGGTCAGCTCCAAATGTCAGCTCAGGAATCTTCCTTCCTGGCTCAGAACAGGCTATTTCACAGAGCTGTGATTAGACAGGTGGTGTTGGCTGATTGCAGGTGTGCAATTAACCGGCACACTGCTGGATCAGAGGCAAGTTTCTTAACAGGGGTAAGTCCCTGTTACAGGTCCCAAATCTTATAGCATTTTGGGATGATTTGGTTGCAAGTGGCGGTTGATTTTTTTTTCTTTCCCCCCCCCCCCATTAACATCACTTCGTTAATTTTTGTTAGTACGATGAGCCATCGAGGGCGGTCTCATCTTCTTCCAAGATGTAGTTGTTCCACCTCTGGCGGCTTGTGAGGATGTGTGAAAGGAGGGATGGGCTGTGGGCCACCCTATTTTTAACACCAATATGGGCCTTCAGTGCAGCTGCAAATAAATTACTTTTACTTCTGCATTTTCATCTTGAAGTAGCAACCCACTCTACTTCTCACAACAAATGTCTTCTTTCTGTGTACCATTTCTTGCAAGCGCATCCCCCCCCCCCTTTTTTTCTCTTAATTTTGCTTGAGATATCAGTTGCTGAAAATGTACCTATAACCTATCAGGTTATATTATTGTTCATTCAATTTGAGCGGGGAGGGGGGGGGGGTTGTGCATGGGTTGTGAGATATTTTAATGTTTTAAATACGACTGGCAGATGAGATCCTGCGAGCCGGGCATCTGGGTTAACCGGGCGAGAGCTCGTCTGACCCAGAATGTCTACTGTCCGGGAGTGACACTTGCCAGCGAGTAGGCAGGCCAGGCGATTGCCGTGGGCAGCACTAAGCCGCTACCGGTGAACCCTTCAAGCGGGTTTCGGTCAATATTGTGTGTCTCCTCAAGATCCTTAAAACGACTGGGATGATCTATATCCTCTCGGTGGTGGGCTTTGGCACATGGTACCCTAAGGCCGTGGTGCTCTCCTCTGTAGAAGTGGGCCCTGATTAATGTATTGGCCAGGGTTGGGTTTCTAGCGAGATCCTGACTGATCAGGGAATGCAGTTTTACGCCTGAACTGTTCCAAACTTCACTCCGATGATATTGCTGTAAAGTTGCTCTCATTGTGCAAACACTCCGTTCCAGGAAAGGATCAGCCAGGTCCTAAAGGAGCTAGAGGAGGATCAGGTTCAGGTGGTGAAGTTGGGAGACGCCAGCATAGCTGCTCCGTTCACTTCCAAGCTGTCGTCCATACAATGCAGTAAGTAACGACCTCTGTGTGCCACTCTATCTGCACTGTAAATCCCCTCCAAAAGCAATGCGTTGAATGCCCATTTGCACTCGAGGGCCCACCACTGAGATTTGGCTGCGGTCAGTTCTCTTCTCGTAGGCACAAGCACCTGAGGAGAGTGGTGTGGGGAGAGTGGTGTGGGGAGAGTGGTGTGGGGAGAGTGGTGTGGGGAGAGTGGTGTGGGGAGAGTGGTGTGGGGAGAGTGGTGTGAGGAGAGTGGTGTGAGGAGAGTGGTGTGAGGAGAGTGGTGTGAGGAGAGTGGTGTGAGGAGAGTGGTGTGAGGAGAGTGGTGTGAGGAGAGTGGTGTGAGGAGAGTGGTGTGAGGAGAGTGGTGTGAGGAGACTGGTGTGAGGAGACTGGTGTGAGGAGACTGGTGTGAGGAGACTGGTGTGAGGAGACTGGTGTGAGGAGACTGGTGTGAGGAGACTGGTGTGAGGAGACTGGTGTGAGGAGACTGGTGTGAGGAGACTGGTGTGAGGAGGCTATGCATGTTAGAGAGGGACAGGTGTCTACACATCACGAGCAGAGTGAGAGCCGTGCATGCGTGTTAGCCATGCACGTGAAGAGGAACAGAGAGAGAGAGCTATGCATTTCTTTCTTCCTTCTCCTTGCATTCCCGTTGGCCCGGATCTCATTGGTCAGTTCCCAATCCCCACCCCAGTCAGGGCTGTCCTAAGGCAGTAGTTCTACGCACTACCCCGATTGGTCCGTTTCAGTCACCCCCCCCCCCCCTCGCTCCTGATTGGCTCAGCAGAGTAGTGGACGCCACTGATTGATCGGCAGTCCGTTCTCCATGTTTTCAAATGGAGGCCGGGAAAGTCTAGTAGCTGATGCCGGTCAGAGCTCCAGAGTTGTTCTTGGTTGGTCCCTGTGTCTAGAGACCAATTGCATCGAGAACTGTGTGACCAGGGGCGGTCATCCCTAGTTACTGGGATTGTGGAACAGACATCCAGTGTAAGCTAACTTCGGCAGCATCCTGCACCTAGCAAGCAAGGAGTCTCCGTATTCCCTGTTTTAGGGTGTTATTGCCCTGTTTTGGGGTGTTATTTTCCATGTTTGTGCTCGTGTTCTCTGTGGGCTCTGGCCAAGTAAACTTTTTGCTTATTAACCTCCGTGTTCTGCCTGGTACTTGCAATCCCACGTAGTCCGATCAGCCCCGTGGCATGACAATGCCCTTACATCTATAGGTGTTACAATGCATTTTGTGATCAAACCTATATCTATTTTTTTTTTTTTTTTTTTCTAATAGCTTTGTGTTTTTTTTTTACTTTTCACAGTCTGCCACGTCATCAAACAAGGACGCTGCACGTTGGTGACGACTCTGCAGATGTTTAAGATCCTCGCCCTGAATGCCCTTATCCTGGCCTACGGGCAGAGTGTCCTGTACCTCGAGGGCGTTAAGTTCAGTGACTTCCAGGCCACTTTGCAGGGGTTGCTGCTGGCTGGCTGCTTCCTCTTCATCTCCCGGTCCAAGGTGCGTTGGCTTGCGTAGAGCTATGGGTTGCCACTATGGGTTGAAAATGAGGGACTTAATAGAAAGAAATAGATATCTTTGTGTGTGTGTGTGTCACGTCACAGGGTACATCACTGCCAGAGATCCCCCGATCTGTGCCCCAGACATGTTAATGACTGCTGCCACGAGAGCCCATTGCGTGGGCTCAACCCTCAACTATCCCCAACCTTTTCCTTAGGGGAGGCTCCCCGGGACACAGGTTTCCACAAGCCAGAGTGGCAAGTGGATCATCAGGAAGCGCATACCATGTGGGAACATATAAAAGAAAATGCTTTTGGTGCAATATTGTGCAAACAGTGGTGGAGTAAAGTTGCTAGCACAGAATGTGTACACAGAATACTCACAAACGTGAGGTGGGATGAAGGCACATAAAGGTATCTTTAAGAGCTGGTGTCAATCTGTGGAGTATGGTGTTGCCAGAATAGTGTGGTTCCCAGCTGACCTTAGGATAGGTAAACACTGGACATAGCGTAGACCGTATAACAATTTAATAAAAGAAGTAGTTAAAATCCAATCTACTCACATGTTGAAAAAATAAAAACAGCATTTTAGATCTCAATGATCTCTGCAAATAGCGCTCGATGCTGCCACCGGATGGGGCCTCTCTCTCGGGTCTCCCTCCTTCTCTGCTGTGCGTGTCACGAGTGCGTATCAGCAACCGGAAGTGACGTCATCGGCATCCGAGGGTTCCGGTGGATAGAGACAGCGTCACTCTATGCGTTTCACCTTTCTTGGCGTCCTCAGGAGACTTATGTGCCTTCATCCCACCTCACGTTTGTGAGTATTCTGTGTACACATTCTGTGCTAGCAACTTTACTCCACCACTGTTTGCACAATATTGCACCAAAAGCATTTTCTTTTATATGTTCCCACATGGTATGCGCTTCCTGATGATCCACTTGCCACTTTCTATGAGGATTGAGAAAGAAATCCTACACCAGGTCACAGCTGCAATCAACCATTGTGTTTGTCTAAGTATCACCATTATCACTATTGTATTGATTATATCACTGTTATTGTAAATGTATATGAGCGCCAGATTTGGTTAAACACTTCACACACACTATTTCCACAAGCCAGACACAGGGAGGTAATACGTTTTAGGATTTATTAGTTAATGTTCAGCAACAAGTACCCCAATGCAGGATAATATACATGGGCAAAAACTCAGAGCTGGTCACTTTCCTCCAGCATGCTGCTGAAGCTTGGTCCCTGTAGGATGGCTCCAGTGAGTCCAATGTATAGTCCCGAATGACAAAAGGAGTCCTCCAGCCACCCCCCAGCTTCCAGTGGAACAGTAGTCAAATGTGGCTAGTAGCCTCCTGGCTACTCAGCCATGTGTGGTGAGTACTGCCACCCGCTGAAGCTGGGTGCCCCAAACAGGGAAGGGGACATCACAAGCGGCAAATGAAAGGGTTCTTCACAATAGGAACAGTGACAATTTACCACCCGTGCAGACTATGGCGGCAGATACAGTTTAAGAGCAGGTTCGACATTTGTTTTAGGAATGAAAGGTGTACAGGGAGATGCCAAATACGTTAAACATAGAAAGAATGTGTATCCTGAGAGAAATCGGGTTGACATAAGGAGTTTTTTTTTCTAATATGTATATATGTATGTACAGTATGTATGCCAGTACAACCAGGCTCACACTGATGAGACCCAAAAGGTCGAAACGGCTGTCTGTGTGTAGGTTTACTGGCTATGCATCAAAACCCAGGCAGTGCTGAAAAGCTGTGCAATGCAGCAAGGCTAAACTTATAAGGGTTCCATGTAAAATGGATTTGAGGCAAAAGTTCACTCTGCTCATTTGACTGTCATTTCCCAGGATCCCTTGCTGCAGTGGAAACGCTGTATGCTAGGTGATAATGGCGAAAAGCAGGGTTGCAGACCTGTCTAAGACATGTGAATGTGCCCACAAGTGATATTGTTATTTGCTGTCTGGTATGAATGGAACCCAATTGGAATTTAACAAAGGTTTAACTTGACCGACATGTCTTATTTTAACCTAATATTCCACGTGACTGAGCATCTGGAGAAGGTAACCTTGTTCTGTCTTGGAACGTTTTGAAATGCTTCATCAAGAAGGTGGACTTTCAGGTGTGGGTTTAAACAAAGGAAAAGATGGAATTTGGCAAATATTTAAGGCGTGTAGTAGAGGCCGAGGATTGGAGAGCTTTGAAGGAATAAAGGGGGATTTTATAGACCGTGCAGAATCTGATGGATATTTCCGGAGGAGAGAAACAGACGGAGCTTGAAGGTATTGAGATGCCTACTCATTTTCTTTCTTTCCTACTTCGCTCAGCCTTTGAAATACCTTTCCAGAGAACGCCCTCTGCCCAACATCTTCAACCTATACACCATGCTGACCGTGATCTTACAGTTCCTCGTCCACTTTGGCAGCCTCATATACTTGTACCAAGGGGCTTTAGCACGAACCGAGCCCAGGTGAGACACATGCTTTGAAGACTCTGCTTCTCCCCACAGTATAGGGCACTACCACCCTATACCACCATACCACAGCATATTACCACCTCCTGTAATATTACTAGAACTAACCCATTGGCCCGAACGTGGTGGTTATAGTGCCTGATTTCTCTTCTCTCTGATTACCAAAGGAGAAACTTCTTTGGAAAACTAGTTTGTTGAACCTTTTTGCGAAAATAGAATCTAGTAGAGGAACCAGATTGGGAAACATTTAGAAGTAGAAGGGCCACAAGAGTATTCTAATGTCATTTGAGAGATGCTTTTATTAAATGATGAAGATTTGAAATGTAAATACTTGTAAAGATGTTCACGCTAGTATTACACCGATCGTATTTTTTCTTCAAATCCGTAGTTTGTAGAGGGAATTGATGTGTGGAAAAGTTGCACTTAGCTGCTTATACAAGAGTAATGAAATCAGTAGGTGGTCAAAGGTCCACTCAAAGGCCCTTCATGGACTGTGTTTGGCCCGCAGGCTGGAAGTCGAGGTGCCCTATTTATGCTGTATTTGTAGTGTAGCAATAGGTGAGAGAAACTCGGCTCTGTCCAGTTTACATGTATATGTTAAAATATGACACATTACACATACATCATCTACACGTGATCTATTTTTATATTTATAATGTGTTTTGTATGTAAAACAAAAAGTAATATTACGGTTTATACCATTTTACATCCACGCTTTTTGAGTGTATAGCTAAAACTCTCTCTGCCCCCTTTCTGTCCCGTCTGATCTATTGCAACCTTCTACCAAATGGCCTCCATGCAATCCATTCAGTCTTATCCCCAAAAATTCCAGGGCATGTTTCTGAGATGTTATAAAGAGAATAAGGTTTCAAAGTCATCCTTTTTTATTTATTTATTTTATTTTTAAGCGTTTGACCTTGAGAAAGAGCTTACGCTCGAAACGCGTTGGTGGGGGTCTGTTTACCCAGTTATGTAGCTTTTTTTTTTTTTTTTACAAGGATCCAATAAATTGTCATTTTATGGGTACGCACTCTATTTGACTTCATCATTTTTCCATCTCTGGTACAAGTTGTGCTTTGTTTTCTTTCCATTTTCTACTATTAATCCTTTGTTGTAATCTCTGCATCTGTCGTTGCTTCTGTAGTTTTGACTAAAACAAAGTAAACTAAGAACGGCAGAGCTATTTATGGGTTGCCTATAACCAAAGCTTCATTTTTGTTATCAAGGAAAGAAGAGTTTGTGGATTTGTATAGAGCGTTCGAACCAAATCTGGTGAACAGCACGGTGTATATAATGTCCATGGCGATGCAGATGGCCACATTTGCCATCAATTACAAGGTAAACCTTACACCGCAACGCTGCTTCCACTCCTACCGTGTGATGGAAAGGGCAGATTAATCACTGCCTTGTTTAATTTCCTGTGTCACTCTGCTTTTGTGGGACTCTTCTGCCCGTCTCTCCAAGTCTTTCACTCTACAATGGTTGGAATTGACGCGTTGAGGCAGAAATGGCTTTTTTTTAAATGTCATCCCATAGTGGGAGGGACAATCTTTGGGGGTCTTGTGCCTCTCTTGTCTTCATCCCTGCTGCAAATAGAACCCGTAAAAGTCCATGTCACTGTGTTATACATAAGAGAAGTGACCTACTATGACCAGTTTGTACTCCCCAACATTCAGATAGATGGGACACATGTCCCAGCAGTACATGGGAGAGACACTCAATTGGTTTAAGGCTCTACTATGTTGTTTCATCTGGCTACTCTATTTCTGGGTCACTTTGTTACCCCGTAGTGGGGAAAAACAGACTTGCAGGATACAAAATGGCAGCCAAATCACTTCCAACAGCAAACCAATTAGGTATTTGTCGTCTATGCTAACTTGCCACCTCCCATTGATGTTCAGCCATTATTATTTAATACATAGTTTTCAATTGGATGTCTTCAGGTACTTTTTACTTAATATTTTTCGTTTTGGCAGATTAAAAAAACTGTTTGGCACTGCGGTGCACCAGAGTATGGTGGGACCATTGCGGTGCGTGTCCCCTATACATGTGACTACTGTTTTCACCATGTCACCCTACTTCTTCTTCTTTTGTTTTCAGGGCCATCCTTTTATGGAAAGCCTATGTGAGAACAAGCCGTTGCTCTGGAGCATCATCCTCTCAGGCTTAGCCATTGTGGGCCTTCTATTTGGGTCATCTCCAGAATTCAATGAACAGTTTGGCCTGGTGGACATCCCCATGGAGGTAACGAGATCCAGCTCATTCCATGCTCAGAATGTGCCTCGTCTTATTTCACGGTCAGGAGCTAGCAATTTTGTATTCGTGATGACGTTGGTGACATTTGACTTGATCAGAAAGGCCTAAAAAGAACATTGAGATTCTTGACTAAAACGCCTGGCCTTTCCTCAGTGATGGCGTGTAAAATCATTGCAAGATGCAGAGATGAGGGATTAATTAGGAATCGTAATACTTTGCAGTCTCCATGATGGTTCCCTACCACATTAGGGTAACCATTGTGATACCAGGCCAAAGGTCCTGGTTTTGTCACTAAGTGGGCTCTTGGGTTCCTTTTGTCTTGAGTACCATATGCAATATTCTTTATTTGGAAGTCCCCAACATACTCTGCAGGGACAATGTAGTGGGTATATATTACAACAGTATTACATACACTGCTATGTGAAGTAAGGAGGTATGTGCGCTACACAGCTTGCAGTCTAAAAGTATGTGTTTAGTGGCATGTTTACCAGTAGTGTTAAGCCATAAGACATCTCGGGGCCTGTTCAGCTGTAGTACATATGGCTGTTCGTGTTATATATCTGTGTTAAAATTGTTCCTTTCTTCCTCGCACAGTTTAAGTTTGTCATCGTCCAAGTCCTGTTTGTTGATTTCTGCTTGGCGGGGTTGGTGGACAGAATTCTTCAGTATTTCCTGGCGAGCTCCAAACTTAATGTGCCTTCCTGAGATCAAACCCAGGACAAGAGAAACAACTGCCCAGCCTGTCAAAACGACCGTAGGACAATGTCTGATCTGACATCCCGAGGGCACGAATAAACCCTCCAGGAGGAAAGACGGGAGGTGAAACGGCTAAAACAGGAGGAACATGAATCATATCAACACTTGAAAACTTTTAACTATGTCTTTGGGACATGACATGACGAACTGAATTCTAATTATTATTATTATTTTTTTCTACTGGAAATCGCTTTTGGAAAGTGTCAAATTGTTAAATAAACAGCATTGGTGAATTTTAAACCTGGTCTTGTATTCCTGCCAACCAATGAGAAACCTCCCAGATCTCGTTGATAGATCTCTGCAGCTTCAAGTTGACAGTCTCTGGAATTAAAGAACTTTGTATGGTTTCCCCCCCCTACTTTCTCCTTGATAATATATATTGGACAAATAAAATAAAACACTACAATGGCTGATCAAATGTACTGCAGTCCCAAAAATCTATTAAGTTGTGCTCAACTTGATCACTTACAGTTCATAGAATCAGCTAGCGCTCATGCCCTTAGAAGCAGTAATACTTACTGTCTCCAAAAAATACACATATAGAAAAATAATAAATATACCATAGAATATGGTTAAATGTCCAGTCCATTCACATGTGGGAAATGCAGCTCCTTCAGGATGGATCCAACCCTCGGGTCCAAGACAACTACAAAGATTTAAAAAAGGAAAAAAGGGAGCAAGACCCATAGTGTAAAATGTAAAATTTTAATGCTAAAAGAACACAGTTAAAAGACGTAAGTTGGTAATAGGCACATCTAGGAAGGTAACTCCGAAGTTTCAGCAAGCTGGAAGAGCCTCAGTGTCCGTCTCCTTCTGTGGAGAGAGCCTCAGTTCCAGACACCCTCCTCCCAGGTTTGGCGCTGCTCCACTCCTGCTTCCGCATCACGTGCGCTCGTGACGTCACCGCACTCGTGTTCTCACACCAGGGGGCCGGGCTTGGGGCCGATGCACTGTCTCCAGCAGTCTGACAGATCAGACTCGGGATCTCCTGCTCTGCTATGCAATTCAGCAGCCTTAGTGGATACAGCCCTACGCGTTTCGAGAATCTTTCTCTTCGTCAGCGGCTCTGTATCCACAAGGCTGCTGCTCTAACTATTTATAGAAAATTCCAACACTTGTCAAGCAATGCATACAATTTCCCTTAATCTCTCATAGCGGTTAGATACAACTGGGATGTACTGGATCTAAATAACCAGTAGGTGGCACCAGAATCTCAATGGAAGATAAATGTAAAGAGTGTAAAGATTTTGGGAATTTTGGATGGTGCCAAATCATTTTAAAGTGTTGCCCATAATTTGACTAATTTTCCTAGATGCTGTGTTATATTGAGTGATGAACAGAACATTTGCATTAATATCTGTTTCCTTATCTTTATCTTTCTTATTATCCAATGTGCACACCCTATCTGTAGCCAAAGCTTTATCTAGTGCCCTATTAATATGCCTCTCCTGGTGTCCTTTATTTAATAGTTTAATTCTAAATGCTGCAGATTGGCTGACAAAATCCTAATCCCTACTACAATTTCTTCTTAATCTTAAAAATTGGCTATATGCTATGTTAGAAATCCATCGTGGATGATGATTACTTGCTGCATCTAAATTAGTCAAATTATGGGGAAACATTGGAACATTCTTCAATGTGACCCCGCATTAGCACCCTTGCTTACCGATAGGCCAAAAATAATTTATAGACGTGCCAAAACATTTAAAAATGATTTGGCACCATCCAAAATTCCCAAAATTTGTAGCGATGGGAATATTAATCAAGTACTTAAACCAGTAACAGGGAATCTTATATGTGGGGGTAGATGCATCACATGTAGTCATATATCTAATGGGGCTGCTACGTTTAAAGCAAAGGATTCTGTGATCAACCATGACATTAAAAGTTTGATAAATTGTAATACAACTTATGTCGTATACCTTTTGGAATGTAAATGCGGCCTGCAGTATATAGGCAGGACCAAAAAGGAGCCTTAAACAGCGCTTTTTGGAACACCGTGGGAACATACTCAAAGGAGTGTTGACCCACGGTGTTTCAAAACATTTTTGTATCGGACACAATAAGGACCCTCAGGGGCTTAACATTATAGGAATAGAACATGTTTCAAATAGTGAATATGGAGGCAATAGAAGGATGTTACTGAGACAGAGGGAGACGTATTGGATTCATAAACTGGGCACTATGTCTCCCAACGGCCTTAATGAAGATATAGATTTGGTAGCCTTTTTAAAAATTATTTAAAACTTATGTGTTTCATTCTTTGGATAGGTGGTTATTTGGTACTAACATTTCTGTGTAATATGTGCCATTACTACTAATGTGAACTCTATAGCTGTTGAATTCAACAGGATCATTAATTGTAATTTTTAATTTTAGTATCTTATCGGTTTTTTATTGCAAATATTCAATAATGATTAACTCAGGAGATTGTTACATTTATTGTCCTTTTTATTATAAGCATAAACACTCCATATCAAATCCTATAATATGCATATATACCCAAATTTCCACTAAGTTAATTGTAATAGTATTTATAATGGAGAGGAAATGGGGTTATACACTCTTTACATTTATCTTCCATTGAGATTCTGGTGCCACCTACTGGTTATTTAGATCCAGTACATCCCAGTTGTATCTAACCGCTATGAGAGATTAAGGGAAATTGTATGCATTGGTTGACAAGTGTTGGAATTTTCTATAAATGGTTAGAGCAGCAGCCTTGTGGATACAGAGCCCCTGACGAAGAGAAAGATTCTCGAAACGCGTAGGGCTGTATCCACTAAGGCTGCTGAATTGCATAGCAGAGCAGGAGATCCCGAGTCTGATCTGTCAGACTGCTGGAGACAGCGCATCGGCCCCAAGCCCGGCCCCCTGGTGTAACGACGCGAGAACACGAGTGCGGTGACGTCACGAGCGCACGTGACACGGAAGCAGGAGTGGAGCAGCGCCAAACCTGGGAGGAGGGTGTCTGGAACTGAGGCTCTCTCCCACAAGAAGACGGACACTGAGGCTCTTCCAGCTTGCTGAAACTTCGGAGTTACCTTTCTAGATGTGCCTATTACCAACTTACGTCTTGTAAGTGTTTTTAACTGTGTTCTTTTAGCATTAAAATTTTACATTTTGCACTATGGGTCTTGCGCCCTTTATTCCTTTTTTAATATATATTAGAGCAGGGATGCACAAACTTTTTCCTCTGCGCCCCCCTGCCTGCTCTTTCTCTTCCCCCCCCACCCCCCTTCTCCTTACGTTGTCTCCGGTGGTCTGACGTCACGCAACATCATGCGACCCACCATGCTTGACGCATCGCCAGAAGCCGCCGGAGACCAGGTAAGGGAACTTACAGAGGCCTTGCGCGCGATCCCGGCATTTAATTTTGAATGCTTTGGGGAAGAGTGCGGGGCCTCTGTAAGCGCCGCGCCCCCCTTCTCCCCCCCCACCCAAAAAAATCTCGCTCGCCCCCCCAGTTTGCACACCCATGCATCAGAGGGAGGAAAGGAAACTAGATCTATAGTCCATTAGCTCTGAGCATACCACTGCGAAATGTTATTTTGCAGTGATTTGAACAGAAGCAGAAGAGGGCATTGGTCCACCTAGCATTACTTTTTTTTGTACCTAGAGGTCAAGGAAGACCAGAACTTATTCCCCAGGATCAACTTAGCAGACAGGTCACAGG